>NC_089588.1:8871703-8942239 GCF_019320115.1 Miscanthus floridulus | reverse complement strand
TATCTTTCATAACGGCAAAGATGGATAATTTAGATACAATGTTATGGGGTTCTTTTGAATTATGTTTCATAATGACAAAGGTGTGCACTTTAGATGTAAATTTAGGGGGTGATTTTGAATTATCTTTCATAATGGCACATGTGGGTAATTAACATATAAATTTAGGGGGTTATTCTAAATTATCTTGCATAATGATAGAGGCGGGTAATTTAGATGCAAAATTAGGGGTTACTGTATGTATTTTTTATAATGACAAAGGTGGGTAATTTTTATTTTAAATTACAATAGATCGAATGACTATTATCTGTGATGATGATTGGAGTCTATCAAATTAAAGGCTAGATATTTTTTATTATTGTAAGAATTTTTTGGTTTTTTTTTCTAGCACGTATGGTGGGAATTAACGTGGTGGCTTTGTTTGGGCATCTAAATAGTAATAGTAAGATTCTTTTGATTTAAATTCCCACCCCCTTTTGATTTGGCTTGGTCTAATTTATATTTGCCAAAATTCTATTCATATGTTTTGATTTGGATTTGAATTAGGATTCATATTCAGGTTAGATCAAACCAGAGAGACAAAGCCAAATTTCTATTCCTATGTTTTTTATTTAGATTAGGATTCGTATTCAGGTTAGATCAGACGAATGAGACGAATGCAAATTTCTATTCTAGGGTTTTTTTATTAGGATTAGGATTAGTATTCGTATTCAGGTTAGATCAAACGAGAGAGACACAAAAAAAAAGGTTCTAAAAGCAAAGGACGAACCAAACCAAGAAAACGTTCTTTCTTTAATATTAGAAGAAATACAAACATGCTTCCACCCGTTTCCAAAGTCTTCACCTTTTTTATGAAATATTTAAGTCAGATATTTTAAAAACTTTGATTATATATAACTTTAAAAGTATTTAGTTATGCATACATTTGTCTTAAAAAGTACTTTCTTTGTAAAAAGCGTATTTAATTTTTTAGATGCTCACTTATAATGTAATATAGCTGTCAAAACTATATTTGGAGCCGTGCTGTAGTCTATTGGTGGTGCTTCCAAACTAAATTCAACTTTGGCTTCTCAAGAAGGTTCTATGCCATTTACCTACCTTGGCCTCCCTCTCTCCTAAATCTGAAGGTCGTTTGGGGGTCATAAACCTAAAAACACAAAATGAGGCGCTTCTTTTGATGCATCTTCATAAGTTTTTAAGTCAGCTAGATATTCCATGGGTTCACGTGATTTGGGAGAAGCACTACAGAAATGCTGGAGAGATGCACTTAATAAACTCTTATACACGTTCAAGGGATTGTCAACTGTCAATTTAAATGTCAGTTTAAACAATGGGGCTTCCACTCTCTTTTGGCCGGACATACGGAATGGGCAGATACATTTGAGTGCTTTCCCTGAGCTGTACTCCTTTGCCCAGAATAAATTCATCTCATTTCAACGAGTCAAAGACTCACAGGATTTATTTGATCTCTTTCACCTTCCCATGTCTACCCAGTCCCTTATTCAGCTACAATAGCTGACGGAGGAGCTAGGTTCAGTGCCGCTTACACAACCTTTTGATGTTTGGCAAAATGCGGCTCCTTGAAGTTTGTATCAATTTTTTGGACCATCTTAACGATCTCGAACGAAAAAACTCAAAACTAGGAATTTATAAATCTCATCGACAATAGCAATTTTCATATACAAAGTATCTTTATTGGACACCGTACAAGAATGATATTATTTTTCTAAGGTGACAAGCCATAATACGCGATTAATATGCTGCTGGAATATCTTAAGGACCTTAAATGAAAAAACTCAAATATAAGAATTTGTAGATCTTATCGAGAGCTCATGGCATGAAAAAAACAATAACTTTTAGAATGGAGTATTTTCTAAGGGAGTCATTAAATGTTTCAAAATAATATAAAATTTCAGCACAATAGTAATCGTGACCAGGCTTGTCTGAGGTGAGACGTCCTCCTACTTCACGCCTTCACAACACAAAGCCAGCAGCTGTCGCCTGCACCACACCGTCATGCCTCTCTCCTGCATAGGTTCGTCGCCTCCCCCCTCCAGCGCCGAGGAAGCTAAGCGCGCTACGCCCACAGCAAATTGCACACATGGCTTCCTCTTGCTCCTCCGCTCAACACCAATGGGACCGCCGCCGTCAAGAGGACCGTCGCCACGTACTCTCAGGCCCGCCGACGACCTCGCGCCGCGCGTCAAGCGCTGGCGTCCCCGGCGCTGTCGTCAGTGAAAGCCGCCTCGCGGGCGTCGTCTCCCTCCGGCTCCGCTGGAAAAACTGCCCCACGGGCGGAGAAGGCCGACAGGCCCAAGGCGTTGTCGTCGCTGGCGCCGTCCATGCATGAAAGCCGGCTCGCAGACGTCGTCGTCTCGCTCCACTGGAAAAATAGCCCCGCGGGCCACGGCCGGTCAGGGGCACGCCCAGGGCGGCGACGACGCCAGCGCCGTCCAAGTCCCAGCATGTGGTATGTAAAAGCCTAAAAGGTAGCTATGGAAGGGAGAGATGCAGCAGCAGCCGTTGCAGCTAGCAACCTGCAAGTGGCCGTTGGTTGTTGGAAAGTTGGAATTGCTAAGATTTACTCTATAAAGGTTACACAGTTCGATCTGTAGCCTTTTGGTGAAGTTGCGTTCTTGTTTTTTGGTGGTGCCTGATTTAATTTATAACTTGTTTAGAGCTCTGAATAAATCATTTGCTTATCATCTTAGACTGCCTTATGTGCTGCTTTTCGTCTATGATGAAGAGAACCAGAACCGGACCATCATCATTTCGTGGTTCAGTTTTCGTTTTGTTATTAAGACCATATTAGCAGTTTTGTGTTGAGTCGAGTGTGGGCAGATTGAACATGATTATTCCCTTGCGATGGTACGTAACAAAGATCATGCTGGTGACTATATATAAACTTTTTTTTATGAAAACTTTATTTTTTTATTTGCCTGATCATAAAAAGTCATCATCTCAAATGTGCCTGGAGTACTATCCCCAAGTCATTTTGCACCCCATTTGAGATTTGACTAGCAGCGCTCTCCAGTTTGTAGGTAGCGGTACTGCAGGTGGAGTAGTATACTACTGCTCCACCAGTTAAGCGGTGCTCATGTCTTGGGCTCTTCAATTTCCGAGAAATTTGCTCTCCTTGTTCTCTGCTTTCTTGTTCAATGTGTATGGTAAGTGAATGTTGCTTATATGTAACACTTTGGTTGCAGATGAGACCGTGATATTTTGATTCATATCATCCCTCGCCTAGGTACACTGAAATTCCACGGCACGCAAGCCTTGTTTGGCTGCACATTGTATTCACCTCAATCCACTTCAACACACGTGGACTAAGGTGGATACGGGTGCAGCCAAACAATCCCTAATGTGGACGATGAGCGTGGAACATGCAACGATAGGTCATATTCAGGTTGCCGGATCCGACTACCATGGCCCACAGGGACCAATGATGTAGTGCCGCCTGAAGTGCTATATGGAATTGATTGACCATGTCTTAATGTTCATCATCATAAGGAAATAATTATTACTGTAAAACTTGGTGAAGCGTGTTAACCTCTGTAGAGGCCGCATCTACGTGTTATATAGCGCCCTGAGCTGACCAGGCGAACGTCTTGTACAGACTACAAACCGACATCCTGAAGATCAGCCAGAGGAATAGAGAGTTGGAACAGGCTCAGGCATCCGATAAACCTCAAGTATGACGTGCTAAGCAAATAGCTGATATAAAGCAACCATCGGCTAATATTCAAATGGCTTTTTTGTTGCCATCAAAGTTCAGAGCTCCGGTAGATCAAGAAGTTTATTCGGATTTTGATGAATCGAAGTATGAAGAGATAGTTGCCAAGCTGACGGTTATACAATAGGCTATATTTGACAAACCAGTCAGACATCAGCACTTAAAGGCTTTATATGTAAAAGGTTTGGTTGATAGGAAGCCAATGAATAAGATGTTGGTGGACGGAGGTGCTTCTGTCAATCTCATGCCTTACACCACTTTTCATAAGCTTGGCAAGGGACCAAGAGATCTGATTGAAACTGACATGATGCTTAAGGACTTTGGGGGTAATGCGTGTAAGACCCGGGGGCAATGAACGGCGAACTAATAATCGGGAATAAGACTCTGCTTACCACGTTCTTCGTCATCGATAGAAAAGGGTCATATAGTTTACTCCTTGGTCGTGATTGGATTCATGCAAACTATTGTGTGCCATCAACCATGCACCAGTGTTTGATTCAATTGCATGGAGATGATGTCGAGCTGGTTCGCGCTGACGAGTCCATAAGTATCGCAACAGCCGATCCAGTCTTTTGGGAGCTAGCAGACTTCGAATGCTTTTCTGGCAAGTTATAGGAAGGAGGTTTCATTGGAGTCAATAATGAAAGCCAACAGCCGATCCAAGCAGTCGGCTTTGAAAATTTGTTTTAATGGATAATCCATTAGATGGTACAGATGGCAAGCTAGGACATGGCTTCACGTCGGCCGATGAATTAGAAGAAGTAGATATTGGTTTTGGAGATAGACCTAGGCCGACGTATGTAAGTGCCAAGTTGGATCTTGAGTATAAGCGAGAGCTAGTTGATTTATTAAAGGAATTTAAAGACTGTTTTGCTTGAGAATACTATGAGATGCTTGGTCTAGACCGATCAATTGTTGAACATCGGTTGCCAATCAAACCTAGATATCGGCCGTTTAAACAGGCTCTAAGGAGATTCAACCTAAACATGCTTGATGATATCAAAAAGGAGACTGAAAGATTACTGGAAGCAAAGTTTATCCGACCGTGCCGATATGTAGAGTGGATATCGATTGTTGTCCCTGTGTATAAGAAGAATGGAAAATTAAGAGTTTGCATCGATTTCAGGGATCTGAACAAAGCCACACCCATGGATGATTATTCGATGCCGATAGCTGATATGTTAGTAGATGCAGCAGCCGAGCACATGGTTATTAGCTTCATGGGCGGCAATGCAGGATATAACCAAATTTTCATGGCTGAGGAAGACATAGCAAAGACCGCTTTTAGGTGCCCCGACGCAATCGGTTTATTCGAGTGGGTTGTGATGACCTTTGGTCTAAAGAATGTCGGTGCAACTTATCAAAGGGCGATGAATTATATTTTTCATAAGTTGATTGGCAGAATTGTTGAAATCTACATCGATGATGTGATGATAAAATCCAAAGGGTACAGGGAGCATCTAGCTGATTTGCGAGAGACTCTGGAATGCACAAGAAAACATGGTCTAAAGATAAACCCTAATAAGTGTGCTTTTGGAGTGTCAGCTGGACAATTCTTGGATTTCTTGGTCCACGAGAGAGGAATCGAAGTTGGTCAAAAAAGCATAAAGGCAATTGATGAAGCAGTTCCCCTGACTACTAAAACAGAGTTACAATCTTTGCTTGGTAAGATTAATTTCATTAGAAGATTTATTTCAAATTTGTCGAAAAGAGTTCTGTCATTTTCTCCCATGTTGAAGTTGAAAAATGATCAAGAATTTAAGTGGGGTGACATACAACAAAAGACGTTTGAAGAAATAAAAGAATACATGAAGTGTCCACCTGTACTGGTCCCTCCTCAGTAAGGTAAGCCTTTTAAGTTATACATATCGGCTGATGACAAGACAATTGGATCGGCCTTGATGCAAGAGTTTGATGGAAAAGAGCGAGTTGTTTTCTATCTAAGTAGAAGGCTCCTGGATCCAGAGACAAGATATTCTCCCACCGAAAAGTTATGCTTGTGCTTATATTTCTCTTGCACTAAGTTGTGACACTACTTATTATCGACCAAATGTACGGTTGTTTCCAAGGCTGATGTGATTAAGCACATGTTATCAATGCCAATACTGAATGGGAGAGTGGGAAAGTGGATTCTCGCGTTATCAGAATTTGACTTGAAGTACGAATCGGCTAAAGCAGTCAAAGGACAAATAATGGCCGATTTTGTCACCCAGCATCATAAGCCAAGTATTGATTATGTAGAGCCGATGTCTTGGATGTTATTCTTTGATGGATCATCATGCAAGCAAGGTGGTGTCATTGGTATTGTTATTATTTCGCCTTGGGGGCCAAGTTTTGAGTTTGCTCTTCCAACTGAACCAATGATCGGCAACAACCAAGCAGGATATGAAGTTATTCTTAAGGGACTTTAACTTCTTCACAAAGTAAAGGCCGAAGCAATTGAAATATTTGGAGATTCACAGTTAATTATTAATCAGTTGATCAGCCTATATGAGTGCAAAGAAGATACTTTGAAAGGATACTATGATGAGTGCCAAAAGTTGCTCAAAGAATTTCTTCATGTCTCTTTCCAACATATTCCGAGAGCACAAAACCAAGAGGCTAATCGTCTAGCTCCAAGTGCATCGGGATATCGAGTGTTTCGAGAAGTCTTGAGTAGTGAAACCTCGAATGATGATTGGAGACTCGAAATAGCTTATTACCTTAGAAATCCATCACAGAAAGTTGCTAGAAAGCTAAGATATAAATCAACTAAGTATGTTTTACTAGATGATCAGCTGTATTACAAAACAGTCGATGGAGTATTGCTCAAATGCCTAAATCGAGAGGAAGCTAAGGTGTTGATGGGCGAGGTGCATGAAGGGATAAGTGGAGCTCATCAATCGGCTTATAAGATGAAGTGGATTATTCGCAGAACTAGATATTTCTGGCCAACAATATTGGAAGACTGTTTTGAATATTACAAGGGGTGCTAGGACTGTCAATGTTTTGGTAATGTCTAGAAATCGCCTACATCGGCCATGAATACAATAATCAAGCCATGGCTGTTTCGAGGTTGGAGAATTGATTTAATTGGCCAGATTTTTCCGCCCTCAAGCAAAGGACATAAGTTCATATTGGTAGCAATAGATTACTTCACTAAATGGGTTGAGGCAATTCCTTTGAAGACGGTAACCTTAAAGAACATGGTTGATTTTGTCAAGGAGCACATTGTGTATCGTTTTGGGATTCCTCAAACTATAACTACCGATCAGGGGACAATGTTCTCATTAGAAGAGTTTGGAGATTTTACTGCTAGTATGGGAATTAAGCTACTAAATTCTTCTCCTTACTATGCTCAGGCTAATGGCTAGGCAGAGGCGTCCAATCAGATTATGATTAAACTGATCAAGAAAAAGATTGAGGAACAGTCAAGAAAGTGGCATTCAACGCTTAATGAGGCGCTATGGGCATATAGGATGGCCTGTCATGGATCAATTAAAACGTTGCCTTATGAACTTGTGTATGGCCATAATGCAGTTCTTCCTTGGAAAATTCAGACTGGATCAAGGCGTGTTACATTGCAAAATGATTTATCAGCCAAAGTCTACAAGAATCTTATAATAGATAACTTAGAGGACTTGAGTTACATTCGGCTGCGTGCTCTTGAAAATATCAAAGCCAATAAACTGAGGGTTGCAAAATATTACAATAAAAAAGTCAAGATTAAGCAATTTTTTGAAGGAGACTTGGTCTGGAAAGTGAAATTACCGATCGGGTCAAAGGACAGTAAGTTCGGCAAATGGTCACCTAACCTGAGCACTTGACTCCACTATCCTGAAGACTATAGGTATAGGACTCGAGCACAAGACACGATTACACGACGTTGGCTGACATGATAACAGACTAAACTAAAATACCTGAAACTAAATACTCAAATTGACCAAACTAACACCACAGCTAAGATTACACCCTTCACTGTCTAGTGGCAGACTAGCAGAGCTCTGCGCCCGGCGGCTGCGTCATGCATTTGTGCACCCCCCGCTGTGTAGCTTGTGCCCGGCGGCTGCGTCCCCGCACGGCCGGTGCTCGCTCCTAGAAAAGCCCGTGCGTTGCACAGCTCGCGCCGGCGGCTAGCGCTCGCACTCGGAGGAGCCCGCGTGCTGCAGAGCTCGCGCGCCCCGCGGCCAGAGCCCGGAGGACCACGCACATCTAAGCTCGCCCATGGCCACAGCAGTAGCAACCCGCAGGCACCCCCAAGCGCCACCGCCTCACCCCATCCATGATCCACAATGAGCTCAGAGTCTCGCACCGTCGATTCCCTCTTCGAGCTTCGCGGCCTCGTCTTCTCCAATAGGACCATCCACGACACCGACGGGCGCCACCTACGTATCGTTGACTACGGCCTTGGCTACGGGTTCCAGTGGCCGGGCCTGCTGTGCGTCCTCGCCGCAAGGGAAGGCAGCCCACCAGAGCTCCGGCATGGACCTGCCGCAGACTACTGTCAGAGTGGACGAAAAATGCTAAGCGTTGTAGGCTTTTGCTTTGAATGCGTGCTGAGTCATTGGATACGGAATGAAGGGTGGAGATCGCAGGAAAGTTACAATGTAACTTTGCTCTGTAAAGTCACCCAATCTGGCTCCCTAATTTACGCCCAATTCGCTTCAGCTTATCAGCCCGGCTTATCAGTCATGGTACAATGTTTTTCTCCCACAACAAAACAGCATAAGCCGGCTTATCAGCCGTAGAACCATCATCCGAACAGCCCGTTAGAAGGTTTGGTGTGCAGTTTGTAAACGGTCTGCGTGTTGTATCAGCTGCTTTGGGCGTGTAATAATTAGTACTCTTTGTTCTTGTAGTCTTAGCAGGGCCGGTCCTGAGATTTTTTTACCTAGAACGAAACTAAAATTTTGGGCCATTTTATATAAACACGATAATACTAGTACCATTCATGGCCAGTATATATACACAAATATACAAAATATTACCAATAAGCAGTTAACTGAATGCAAAAGCAATATTGATGTGAAATAATTTGTATATATATTGAATTACCTCAAAATTTTCTTCTAACATCCCTTGATGCCAAGACCTCGATGATGGTGTCAATATCAATCTCCAACAATCGCTTCTCAATGATTAATGTTTCCAATCCATTTAACCTTTGGATCTTCTAGATTAGCGTTAGCTGGTTCCTCCATATCTCAAATCATCTGTTAAGAAATTTATGAAGAGCCCCTCTCTGTTATTGTATCAAAACATCTATTCGTGTTTTCTTCTTTCTGTTGTCATTGTCAGAAGCATACTTTCTTGATGACATGGTACCGTTAAAATTTAGAGAAACAATTAGTCAAAGATTAAACAATTTGCAAATATGAAATTCCAAATGATGTCCGTTCGGGTCTGTGAAATCTGAATCAATGATTAACCTTTACCTTAGCGGTCGGCAGTACATGGTTAGGGAATACTCCCTCTGTCCCTTATTATCTGTCGTTTTCGGTTTTCAGGCCACAAGTTTGACAAGATTTGTAGAAAATGCGTGCAATATTTGTATCTCCAAATACATTTATTAAAAAACTAGATTAAAAGATCTATCTAATGATATCAATTATGTATCATAAATATTAATATTTTTTATATAAATTTAATCAGAGTCATTTCTCGGAAAGCGAGAACGACAGATATTTAGGGACCGAGGGAGTGGGGAATTAGGGATCGTATAGGAGATAGGACAGAGAATTAGAGATTTGTACATATGTGGATCACGTATTCACGTTTAGTCTCACTCGTTCACGTGCGGCCGTGCCTGCCTGTAGCCTGCCTGGCTACCCATCGCCCGCTGGTGACTCGCAGAGCGGCGGAGTCACAGTCGTATGCAGAGGAAAGAGAATGAACAGTCACCGACTCCGCGACTCGCAGTCGAAGGTTCAAAGCGTCTCGCGTCGTCATGAGGACCGAGGAGTCGCTGCTGCGGCGTGCCTACGCCTGTGACTCTGCGTACGTATGTTTGTTACTAGGCTCACTTACGCCGAATACTACTAGTGTCTGCGTACCTAGGGTGGGGCCCATGCAGCTCCCTAGGCCTGGGATGGTTGTCCCTCTCGCCCCGCCCCAGGGCCGGGATAGTCGTCTCCATCGACAACAATGGCACCAACGTTCAGTTGGATCAACTAAGTTGCTTCCATAATTATTTTATTTATGATATTTTTGCTCTTACTTTCTACTAAGTTAGTCCCCAACTTAGCAGAAAGTCGAGGTCTACTACACATAATAACCATGTACTCAGGTGCAAGCCTGTTTTTTTCTCTACGATTTAAGTATCTGCATGATATGTCTATGTGTAAAGCTTTGTTAACAACAACGACTTACGCCACAACCCAATACTGTATGGGTCACACCATCATATGGCTAGTGTCCTACGCATGGGGGCTACGGTCAAGTAAACAGAATGCATAACACAAAGGAAAAACAGCGTCAAGGAGAAAATACAACAACCCTTAAAATTACTTTAAGTGCTTTTATAACACACGTTCTATTCAGTTACTAGATTCCACAATTATTCTATTCAGTATTTTGATCTATATACTTGCATCCGTGATAAATATGGAGCTAGAAATAATCTTGATTAAATTCGATAACGGGCGACTATCTAACACATAAGGGCATCAAAGAGACTGTCGGACGTCTCGCCCTTAGTGAAATTACAAACGCTTAAATTGAATTTGAGCAACGAAATTATCTTGTCCATTAGACACAATAATAAGGCGTAAATTTAAGACGGGCGATCTAACGACAGCATCAGCCAGGAGACATCTTCGTCGAAGTGCTAACCAAACCATCTATCTCGATCAGTAGATCGGGTCCAAACCCCATGCTTATCTGTCAAGCGACAAGGCAATACTCAGCGAATTCCTCAGGAAGTCTATGCTGGGCGAAACGGCTCGTGCTGCCGCTCTAGGTGGAAACGGGGAGAACTGGACGAGAACAATCTGGGCGCACCTCACAAACTAGGCTACCCAGGTCGATGATGTGAATATAGAACGAATCAACCGTAAAGCCATGCTCCAAACAATTTGTAGACGGTATCCTCAACAAACGACGCCATAATGGGATTCTTCTCCAATGCATCGCACAGGCCGAGAGCATTAGTTTGCTCCACGACATCCACGGAGAAATTTGTGGGTTCTATACTTTCAAACGAATACTGGCGAACAGCTTTTGAAAAAATGTTGAAGCTGGTCTGAACACTACGCATTGGGAATCTTCCAATTATCAAACACCAAACTCATAACTCCTGAACTCTGAACTCCTGAATACCAAGATCGCGAACATTATCAGTATCCTTGGTAGAAGAGTTCGGGGGCTGACAGCCAACTCCCGACCAAAAAATACCCAGTCGCAAAGTACTTGATTGCGAGGTACCCGATCACGAGAAATTCCAAGGATAAATTTACCCAAGTCCAGAGGACTAGATTGTGAGGTGCCCGTTCACAAAGTTCCAATTAGCCAACAAACAAGAGTCTGGACAATCCGTACAAGCCAATTGTTGATATCCTTGATATTTCAGCATGTATGCACGAACGGCATCTTGTTACCCGGCATCCGTTCTAGCAACAGGCCGAAGTCCGATACAGCGCTGGCTCGATCGAGAGGCGGAGATGCAGACTCAGTACTCGGCACTTGCGACGCACAATCGAAGTCGAGTCATCGGTGGTGTCCCGTCTCCCGTGGCTCGCCGCGTGGGCCCGATGCCGGGTCGCGGCCTGTTTCTCGTACGCGGACGCTCGGTTCTCAGCATGCATACTCGAGCAAATCAGGCAATCAACAACTGCATCAAGCAGTCAAGCCGTCAAGCAAGGCGTCGAGCCGCAAGCAAGCGCTATGTCACATCCATCCATTCGGATATTACGGCTCGTTGACTCCTCTACTCGGCTATTGCCATTGCTGGAACAAGAGCTCGGGGGCTGACGACCAGCTCCCGACCAAAAAAAGCTCGATCGCAAAATACCCGACTGCGAGGTACTCGGTCACAAGTAATACCGAGGTGAAAATTATTCAAAATTAGAGAACTAGATTGCGAGCATCCGATCTCAAGGGGCCCGATCACAAAGTTCCTCAAGACTAAATCTCAATTACGTAACTTTCAACGACTACAAAATGCACAATCTTAAAAGATCCCGAGGCATATTACACCGCTACCTGGGTAAGGCCTTAAAATCTTTTAGAGCTTATCACCCACTGCGGTTTGTTTAGAGTCACGCCTTCTTGACTTCTACGAGCATTAAAGAATTCCCTGAATTCTAAAATTGCAAGGAAGTGTTAAAGGACCGATGACCGAACACACAAGCTCTTGTGGCAGATAAGCTCGGGGGCTATGTCGGTGCCATACACCCGGGTACCCGATGACAAGGATTTCCAACTACCGATGTGGCAGAACCGCCTAATTTAATGCCTCACAGGAGTGCTTGTCTTACATTAGACACTAAGCACTCAGGGGAGAACACTAGATTACTCGGTTCCGTCGGACACACCCCAGGGGAGAACCCGAAAATCCACATTTTTGCCATCAGGATCACAAATGAGAGAATAAAGCTTACATCATTCGTAACCATTTCTTACATCGCTTTTAATACAACAGCAGAGTATAATGTTTATTAATATAACAGCGGAATGAAATCATATTATCAGAGTTATAAACAATTTAATTGAACAGCGGAATAGAAACATATGAACAGAGTTACAGCGAAAATAAACCTCTATTAATGACATGATGAAGTATCGATATATAAACTACGACAACAGATTATTAACTTCCATTTATAAAAGCATTTGGCGAGAGTTATAAATAACAACTACGATCGCAGCGTAAAGGAAATCCTCGCTGAGCCCACCAGGAGGAATCCACACACAAAGGTCAGCTCTAGCATCTGCCTGTCACCTGCAACAGGGGGAATAAAACCCTGAGTACTCAATTGTACTCAGCAAGACTTACCCGATAGGAGAAAAGAAAAGACTCCAAGGATATGCAAGGCTATCTGGTTTGTGGGTTGCATTTGCAGAAAGCATTACTAAACGTGCATCCTTATCTTTGATTTTTAATAATAGCCGCATTAGTTTATTAACTAACCATTCTATGTAAGCACCTGTGCTACTTTCAAGCAGTGGTAAGCAATCAGATTTCCTTTGTCCATCTTCCATCTTTCATCTTCCAGTTCTTACTACGATGCTAAACCGTAGACAAGCCGTACCGGATAGCCCGGCGATTCGCGAATCAATGCCCCCAGCTGGGTACCCCGAAAACACACGCCCCGCTTGTACCCCAGGCACAAGCAGGACCAACCCGTCACTCTCCTGTCCCGGGTGTCCAGGTCCCCGTCCAAACTGGGACTCCAAGCCCCCGCCCCTGAGTCCCGGACTCAGTGCGGTGCAAGGACCTCCTCCACCAAAATAAAACCCTGACAGTCGGTCCGGAAAGAGCCGGATCCACGACAAGAGAGCAACAAGCTTTCCAAGCGCCCATACACAAGTATGTGCTCGGGATAATAAGTCTGTGACCTGCCTAGAGTCATATGCACGATCGGTCCTTAATAGACCAGACAGGGAGAAACGGTGTAACCAAGCTATGACCCGCCTCCGCGGCGACACAACTTCTTACACCCACCAATACCCAAACCATATCCCTGCCCGGTCACCATTTTCATATTTTCCAAGTGATAGTAATCCAATAATATATTTCCTATCTCTCGCGAGTGACAGACAATCACTCGACTTCTACCGGAGTCCTGTAGCATAGCAATCTACACGATCCTGTCATACTAGTAAGACTCATAGGATAAAGATATATATATGCAAGTGGGTTTCATTCAACTCCTTAAAACTTAATGCACCATTATAATTTAAACTGCAGAAAGTAGGGGTTGTGCACCGGGGCTTGCCTGGGAAAAATATAATCAGAAGTTAGCTTTCCATCATGGCGACATGATCTCCAAAAGCACCATTCCTCCAGCAACTCCCGACAACTCCGTGATCCACCGACGTCCCTATTATGATATGCAATGTAATGCCATGCAAAGATATAATTAATTGACTGCAATCGTAACTCGTATAAATACGCTTTACGCCTCTCAAGTTAATGGGCTAGTTCTAACGACGACCGTACTTAGCTATGTATTCATGTTGTCGAACAAGGCACTATTTCTCAACAATTCTTTTCGTTACATAAACCCAAGTTGTTTCTTTATCCCATTCTATCAATTTAATCATTATTCGCAATAGGACGCCATTATCTATTTAGCAAACTAGTTATTCCGGAGGCACAAAAATTACGGTGAGTAACTACTACCGCTAGGAGTCTACTATACAAATTTCAGATTCAACAATATTATCAATTTACCATACCAATTCCTGCAAGTTTACCTTTTCGTAATATTAATTATCTCTAATTAATTATATAGCTTCCTAAGAATATTATCCACTATGTGAACGAATTACACTAATAGGTATATCCTGATTTTAGCATAACAAAACTAGTTTGGCATTTTTATGATTTTTCTACACTTCATTCTCAATTCTAGAAAGGCACTAAATTAACCAAACTAAAACAGAGCAACAAGGCCAGGCCCGGGCGGCCAACTCGGCCCGCAGGCGCGCGGCGGCCCAGCAGCGCGGTAAGGCGCGGCGGCCCAGGCGGCTGAGCGGTCAGCCCACAGGGGCGCGCGCGGCCTTCCCACCCAGGCGGCCCAGCCAAGCCAATGAGGGCGCGCGGCCCAGGAGGCAGCAGACCCAGGCCGACCCATGACGGGGGCACGAGCGGCCCAGCGCGCAAGTCACAGCGCGGGCGGCCCAGGGCGCGGCAGTAGGCCGACCAAGCCGGGCAAACAAGGCTCAACATGACGTGGTGGCCGCCTATTTACGAAACGACCCCTACACTTTTCTCTAATCAATCCTAGGTCACTAGTACTGTTCAATGAGTCATGTATTTTGCAAAAAGGAACCCCGTATAAAGCTGCGTCTTGGATTTATACCCTCGCTCACCTCATCTTCTTCCCAAGAACAGAGCGCACGGAGCAGAGCCACCGGCCGGCGGCGAAACCCGGCAGGAGACCACGGCACAGACGACTGTGGGCCATGGAGGCGGCGTGGTACTGCGACAGCGAGGCGTTGGTGCTCGCGCGACGTGAGGCGTGGCCACAGCGAGGACGCGCGACGCGGGGACCGAACGGATCCACGGCGGGACGCTTCGGAGCGCGGCACGGAGGTGGAGGCGTGCGCTTAGCCAGTGGTGAGGGCGAGCCATACGTCCGCACGACAAGGCCGCCGATAGGTGCGACGGAAGCAGTGGAGGACGAGCTCGGGCTCGCAGCACCCACGGCGACAGGCGTGCTCGCGCGCGTTGGCGACGATGGGGCGCGGATGCGATGCGACTGCAGCTCCAGCACGGCCAAAGGAGGAGCCGCGGTGGCTGTGGAGTTGTGCTCGACACGGTCCTGGGCAGTGGCGGGCGCAGGGCACGATGGTGGTGCGGACACCGGGCAGAGCTCGGCTGGCTCGACCAAGAGCAACGGACCTAGCGTGGCGGGGCACGGTGGCCGCGGCCATGGCGACCAAGCGCGAGCCACAGAGGCGCGGAGGAGGCGTCGGTGGCGCGGGTGGAGCAAGGCGCTGCGGAGCTTGAACGGCGGGGCAGCGCGGGACCAAGGGGGCAAGCAGGAGAGGTGGCGCTGCTGGCACAAGCAGCGGGGATGCGGCCACGCCTGGCACGGGCGCGCTGCGCGTGGAGCTGCTGGTGCCACGCGGGACCGCGGGGATGCCAGCGCGCGGCAGCTCGGGCGCTGTGGCGGCTGCGTTGAAGGGAGAGGAAGAGCAGCAGGCAGACGCGGGGCCGAGGGGCGTGCGAAGCACGGAGGGACCGCGCTCGCGGCCTGCGCCCGGGTTTCGCCGTGGAGAGAAGGAGGAGAGACGCCGATGCCTCACGGGCCCAGGCGCGCAAGGAAAAGGTGCCGTGGTGCTGCGGTGACCGCGAGCGGGAAAAAAAAAGAAGAGGAGCGCGGGAGAAACCGACGACGGCGGACTGAAGTTCTTGTCTGGGGCGCTCGGCTCAGAAGAGAAGAGTTGAGACCGAGACAGACAGGTGCACGAGGCAGGCGTGGGCTGCCGGGAAAGAAGGGTGGCCATGTATCCGACAACGGAGGCAGGCAGGGCTTGGCGCGATGCACATGGAAATGGAGGGGTCAACGCGAGCAGTGCCCTCCGATGGCTCTAGCGGGACAAGCAAGGCAGGGGCATCCCATCACCATTGATACCGGGGCCCAGGGCCAAGCGGTCGGAACAGTGACCAACACAATTTTTAAAACGTCGACCAAAGCTAAACAAGTAAGACAACTTATTATATGTTTCCTATTAGGATCTCATTAGCAGGTTTTCACCTAACATGAACTCACCTACAATGTTCGCTTAGTTTTTCTTAACCGCAAAAGTGACTCATGTAAGGTTTGTTTTATCATTGCATGTGAGTTTAAAATTTAAAATCCATGGAACTCGTGTTGATAATTTCTCTTAAGCCTAGATCGAGGTGCTAAGTAAACTCGTAACACCAGAGGTGTTACAACCGACTCTCGGCTAAAGAAGTTCAAGCAGGATACGACAACCTATCCAGGAAAGGAGGCGTCCGAAGATGGAATTCCTGAAGACAAAGTCCTGATAGGTTTAGGCTGTTTTATCTTGTACCTCAAGTTATTCTAGATATAAATAGCGGGGGTCGGTAGGCTAGGTGATCATCCAATCTTACATCGGATCATCATCGAAACTTTCATAGGCATAGCTATATTGTAAACACAATCTCGCCGAATACAAGAATACAAGAGTAGCAACTGGACGTAAAGCTTTTACTCGTTTCTCGGGGGCCCGAACCAGTATAAATCTCGTGTCTCTACTGTGATTGATCTTTGCACCAAGCGGCATTCCTCAAGAACCAAATATCTGCCAGTAAAAAACATCAACAAAATTTATTTCTATTTTAATCTACTTAACTTACTATTGCTATTTGGAGTCTCTCTTAGTGTTATGCTTATCATATTTATACATATCTTTTGGTTCACCCCTGCCTGGAGTAAGTGTTTAGTTCATTGATTCATCATAAGTATAAGTTTATCAATCTCTTTCTAGCCATCGTTCCTCCCAGTGGTAAAATATAAATAACAATACCTAGAATATTCTCAGTGAAGTGCTACAATGGTATATCTGTGCGCTTGCAGAATTCTTATTTTCTTATTTGCACTATTAAATACCAACAGTGACTATCATTAGATCACACTTGATTATGCGAGGTTTTGTGAAGGGCTACACAGTTTGGATATATCACGATGAAACACCCGTTAATGTTGTTGAGCCACGAGAAGAAAATATGGAAGGCGAACAAAGTTACATTGATAGATTTATGCTTGACCTTGATGCCGAAGTGATGAGGGCCCGTGGTCGTGGTGGTCGGGCTGCTGAGGATGAAGCTGATGTCAATGATGGTGGAGCATGTGTGGGGGACGAAGCTGATGGCAATAACGGTGCAGGACCTGAGGGGACGAAGCTGATGGGGATTATTTGGAGGAAATGCTTAGGGCCATTGGACCAGAGATGATACTCAAGAGCGCGAAAGGTCTAGAAAATTTGGAAATGGTAAAAAAAGCAGCGAAGGAGAGTTTGTATATGGTGTTGAGAAGGGTTGTTCGACACACTGGATGGTGCTACATTTTGTGCTTGAGCTGCTCGTCCTGAAGGATAAGTACGATTGGTCCGATTGCAGTTTCAGTGATCTATTGCGTCTCTTGTCATGGTTGCTCCCACAACCAAACTCAGTTTCCGCTAACACATACAAGGCGAAAAAGGTTGTAAGTCCATTGACAATGGGGGTTGAAGAAAATACATGCATGCCAGAACCACTGTATCCTTTACCGTGGCGATACGTTCAAGTCACAAGATAAATGCCCCAGAAGTGGCGCCAGTTGGTACAAGAACAATGACCTTTGCGCTGGGGACAAACCCGAAGGGTCGTTCCTACATCGGGAAAAAGAGGAAGATGAATGGTGGGGAAAAGGAGGTTCAAGATTCTCAACCCCAAGTTGACATACCTTTAGGCAACGATATAAAGTAGAGGCAAATTCTAGCCTTGGTAATGTGGTACCTACCAATCGTCGATCGTCTGAGGTGTATGTTCCTAAACCCTAAGGAAGCTGCACTCATGACAAGGTGGGATGATGAATGCAAGGTGGAGGATGGTAAGATTGCACACCCAACAGATGGAACCCAGTGGCAACTATTTGATGCGAAACACACTCAATTTAGTGTTGACCCGAGGAATGTAAGGTTCGGCTTGAGCACAGATGGCATGAATCCCTTCAATGAGAGGATGAGCGACCACAACATGTGGCCAGTGATCTTAACCATGTACAACATCCCCACGTGGCTGTGTCAGAAGCGAATGTACCTTTTGCTCACTATTCTCATCCAAGGGCCAAAACAACCCAGCATTGATATAGATGTGTTCCTCGAGCCTTTGATGCAAGAAATGGAGAAGCTATGGAGGTATGGGGAGCCGATGTACGATGCATTCAGAAAGGAGGACTTCGTATGTAGAGCCATTATCTTTGTCACTACCAATGATTACCTCACGTTGTTTGCTTTGTCGGGACAGGTCAAAGGGAAGACGGCATGCATAGTATGCTTGGATGGTACTACATGGGTGTACTTGGATGCATCCAAGAAGACCGTTTTACCTAAGGTGTTGACGCTTCATGAAGACAACTCACAGATACCTTAGCAAGATGTTCTTCAAATTTTATGACAACAAGCCGGAGACTGAATCCGCTCTGGAGAGACGTTAAAACGGGCAACACGTGTTTCAAATGGTCAAAAACATACATGTCATCTTTGGAAAGAAATATTCTGATGGGACAAAGAGAGATAGAACCACACCTCCTATCCCTGGTGTCCCTTTCAAGAAGCAGTCTACCTTCTTTAAGTATCTCCTTATTGGTCGGACTTGCATGTCCCTCATGCTATTGATGGTATGCGCTTGCAGAAGAATGTCTTTAGGAGTCTCATTTCGATCTTGATGGACATACCGGGCAAGACAAAGGATGGTTTGAAATCACAAAGGGCATGGTCTAGCTTGATCAGAAACCAGAGCTTCATGCTCAACCTCTAGGTAATAGAAAATTCCTCCTTCCTGCAGCTAGCTTCAACATGAAACTAGAAGAGAGGAGGGCGGTGTGCAATTTCTTGAGGGAGGTAAAAGTTCCCACTGGGTTTTTAGCCAACGTGAGGAGACTAGTTTCGATGAAGGACCTATCGATAACACGCTTTAAGGATCATGATTGCCATGTGATGTTGATAGTGTTCCTAGTCGGGGTTCTTGAAGATGGCCATCACCCCATGTCTTACTTCTTTACCAAGATCTCACAGAAGGTGGTCGATGAAAATGAGCTTGATGCCCTATGGGAATTCGTGGTGGAGACCCAAAACCAACTTGAGATGTGCTTACCTCCCGCTTTTTCTAATATAATGCCACATTTCATGCTTCACATGATTGATCAGATAGTAGCACTGGGCCCTTTCTACTTACATGAAATGTAGCCCTACGAGCGGTTCATGTTGATACTTAACCGATACGTAATAAATCGAGCATACCCAGAGGGATCTATGATAGAGGGCTACAACACTGAAGAAGTGGTCGAGTGCTACCAAGAGTACCTAAAAGATAGGAGAGGGATTGGCCTACCAGACTCTCGCTACAAAGGGTAGGCTGGCTGGGAATGGCTTGACTAAAAAAAGTCTTCATTAACGGTGATTTCAAAGAAGTGGGTCAAGCACATTATAGTGTCCTACAAAGTGTTGAACTTATGCAACCGTACATTGATGAACATTTGGATATCATTAGAGCGGAGAGTAATGGCCGCACAAAAGAATGGGTCATGAAACAACATAGGCATCGATTGACTACATGGTTGAGGGAACAAGACATACCAGATGGGGAAACCAAAGATGATATTACTAGATAAAGGTTGGCTTACAACATTAATGGATATAGGTACTACACCAACGCGAGGGATAATAAATGTGTCAACCAAAATAGTGCCATTTGAACATATGATGTCGATGCATTGGGGCGAAAGACCACATACTTTGGCATCATCGATGACATATGGGAACTTGATTATGGAATGGGTACACAGATCGCCCTCTTTCGGTGCCGTTGGGTCAAACAACACCAAGTGAACGACTACGGGCTCACAATTGTAGACCTTGACAATCTAGGGTTCAAAGATGACCCTTGGGTGCTCGCTTCAAGTGTCGCACAAGTTATGTATTTACTAGATCCTATCAATCACCACCTCCCAAATTGGAAGCAAAAACACGTGGTTGCCACCGGGAAACAGAGCACTATCGGAGTTGACGGCGTGGATGATATTAACGAATACAACAACTATCAGGTGCAGACTTTCCCCAGAGGATTAGTGCAATAAAAAAGAAGCTCCCAAAAGGCATATTGCCTTGGGAACAAAAAGATGGCTAGGGCAAATTTGTTAGATGATGGAGGGTATCATTTGTGTGTGTAAGTGTGAGACTATCTATGTATCTATGTGTGTGACTATCTATGTATCCATTTATGTATGTGTGTGACTATCTATATTTTTTTCTAATTTATAGTGTTAGAAAATTTTATTGTTTCACAATAGAATGAAATAGAAAATTGTAAAACAAAATCTAAAAAATATTTGTAGAGGCGGATCAACTTTCTAGCCGCCTCAACAAATCTATTTATAGAGGTGGTTCAGTTCAGGAGCCGCCTCTATAAATGGTTAGGCTAGGAATCTGGCCTGCCTCTACAAAAACCTCACCTATATAACCCTAGCGTGTGGGACTTTGAAATTTTCTAAATCATTTGGGCACTCTTTCTTCAACCATGCCGTCAGGCTGCCCGATTTCGCTGCTGGCACCGCAACCGCTTCGGTGACCCGTGCGGTGCCTCGGCTCCTCCTCCCCGACTCGCGGACCCAGCATCGCCTCTCCCTCAGCCGGCGGGAGATCCCCGGTGGCTCCTTTCCTTTGGCGCACGGGAGGCCCCTGGCACGTGCGAGGTCACCATGGGCACCTCGCCTCAAAAGGAAGACACGTGTCCCCCGACGTGAGAGCTCATCTGCTTGGCTCGCGTCACAAAAATCTTCGGCTCATCCTTGCTTGCTAGCTTGGTTCACCTTCTTCTCTCATCTCAGCATAGGGCATCCCCAACAGACCCCTTCAAAGCGTGGTCTGGGTCGTCGGTGGTGGTGGGTGCCATCAACGCCGCCACCTCGATGGGCACCGATGCTTCCGTCCCCGGTGACTAGTCATCCGCCGCCGTTACGTGGTCCTCCAGCTGCTGGTCTATGGCGGTGGTGGTGGTGGATGTCGTAAGTGTTGCCTCGTACACCGGCAACGGCGGTGGCGCCTCCGTCTTCATAGCGTCTGTTGACATTTCTTATCATCACTACTAAAGATGTAATCTCTAGCAATGACACCAAAAATGCTTGTGGTATTTATGTGACTTAGAAAGATATGAAATTCTGCAAGCACATAGATATATCATTGCAGCACTTCACCGGGAGTATTCTAGGTTTTGTTATTTATATTTTTACCATAGGGAAGGTCTTGGCAAAAGAATATTGATAACTTTCCTATGATGGATCAATAAGCCAAACACTTATTCTAGACAGGGGTAAACCAAAAGATATAATAATATAAAAATGATAAATGTAACACTCAGAGTACTCCATAAGATAGCAATAGCAAGTCTAAGTAGATACAAGAAAGATTAATTCCTAAGTTATTCTTGTCGCAAGTCAAAGCATACAATGATGTGCATATATACTTAGCATTAGCCAAAAGATTAACTCCATATATATGCATAAGGGGCATTACTAAAGAAGAGCAAGAACATAGCTTGACTACTTCCGTCGCAACTAGGTCCTACTTGTCCTACAGACGGGAGGTGGACTACAAAGGACTCAACGAGGCTGTCACCTACGCGATCTACCACATGATCCGGAATGTAGGGTGCATCTACAGGTAAACAATGTATAAGCACCACGCTTACACAATGTCGATCACTCACCCCGTTCATCAACAAGAATGAGCGCTTTGCAATCCTATGCATAAACATAATGATAACTCTAACTACACCAAACATATAATCAAAGTAAACTAAGGACATAGTAAATATGAAGAATAATGTCATAGCAAATGTTTGAATAATAAAGGATACAGGGCTATACCAAGACGAACTCTGACAGGATTGAGAATCCAAGCGGGAAGGTTGACTCTCAAGATCTAACTTAGCTAGCTATGCCTACGAATATTGGTGTAGGGAGCTCTGAGGTTGAATGATCTTTGGGATGCCAAATGAATGATTCAGAATGCCTTCTGGAGGAGGTAGGGGGCTCCTTTTATAGGGGGCACCAGGCATCCTGTGGGCCCATGAATCTGTGGCAACTCATCATCTCGTCCTTTGATTCAAACCAACCTTGACTACGACAAAGATAGACTCTCAAAGGCAGTGGGGAACCGACCTTCGAAGCAGGGCCCGACATGTGGCCCCCCATAGGCCGGCCGACCTACAGGTGGGGCTGACTAGCCCCTCCCTATGTCGGTTTGGGTCAAATCACGGTGGTTTTCCTTGGACGGTGGTTTTGTCGTGGATGATCGTGATTTTCTCTGACGGATAGGTCCACTTTGCCTGTTTTCTAATTAAATCCTCCTATAGACATAAATTCACCAACACTTGTGGAAATGGTCAGTTTAAACTCCTAGACCTATGTTGATGATCATATTTATTCCATTTTTCATGCTATATTGATGGGTAAAAATGAGAGTTAACGACCGTCAACAAGTTCCCCCAAGCTTAACCTTTGCTCATCCCTGAGCAAAGCTAAACTTAACAATGGATCAGTAGTTGCATCAATGTTTTCACTCCTCAAAAGTACACATGTGTTAAATCAAAAATTCTCCTTTAGATTAAAATAAACTGATATATCTTTCCAACTTACCCATATTACCTTTTACTTCAATGGGGCTTCTTAGCCTTCACTTGGGTCTTGAGCAATTGAAAGATAGAATGATCAAGTCAAGTACTATGTTTCAAGTTCTTTGTTCCACCATTGTTTCAGAGTTTTTATATGTTTTCAAAATAAAATTCAGAGATCCCATTGTATGACACTCTCAAGTCTCTCAATATATGTGGTATTTGTGGATCCTCACCAAGGCAAAAATAATAGTGTTGTGCCTTTTTCCAACAACTAAAGCTTATGTAGAGCTCATAGGTGTGGAGATAGCATGTACATACTTGCAATACATATATCGTAAAGTCAAACCTTGGATCCAAAGAGAAATGAGTCATACAATCAAATCAAGATATGCATGTGTGTGGACATGTGTAGTGGATGTGGTGAAAACCTAATTCTACCTTGCTCCTTGAAAACATATCTCTCTCTTGAAACTTGGAAATATTTTTGTGAGAGCAGGGGTTATCTTTATTTTCTCTTTTTTTCAGGCGGGCATCTTTGTACCCATTGTTTTCAATATTTCGGACATCTTTGTGTCCATTTTTTTAATACTTTTGCATAGCCCCATATCTCTTTTTGCAACAAAACTTTTTAGAGAAATAGCAATAAGAACTTGGAGCATTTATTTGGTGGATGGAAAACCTGTCAGACATGTTTTTGTTTACTCTCAATGTAGGAGTAAAACATTTTTGAGTGGATCTAAATGGATTGACATGTTTTTGCGCCTACCCCCAGTATAGGAGTAGTACATATTTGAGTGGTGTGTATGTGATCTTTATTTTAAGAGCATGACAAATCTCTCATAAGGGTCATAAAGCTTGACAAAACTCAATGCAAAAGCAAGCAGCATATATGTGGAAGTTTTCCTAATCTAGATAACACATATGGCTTTGGTGAGAATTCAAGCTTTTGTCATATAGGAACTCATCATGTAACATTTTTATGTTTTTCAAAAGGTAAATCTCTAGAATTTTAGTGTTACTTGCAACAAGATAAATAGTAGCTCAGACCTTCTCATATCGTATCCGTCAATGACCTAGACTTAGATCAAGCATATGCTACCCACAAGTTTCAAGTTTAGAGTAAATCTTTATATCAAAACAGCTTTATCTAAAACTCAGAAGAATTCAAGACTAAAAACTAGGTACTTGAAAGGAATTTCAAAAGAGCAATTATTCATCACTTCCATTTTTAGAGATTATTCAGAGTCCCTTTTATTTATTTATTCAACTCTTAAAAAGAAATTAAAGCAAATTATATACACACTCTTTTTATTGTGTTTTTATATATATTTCTTGTTTATGTAAAGAAAACTAATAAGTAATAAAGTAAAAAAAAGAAAAAAAAAAAAAGAAATACTTAGTTGGATATATGAGGGTTTCTCTCCGCCAAGCTGGTTATTGGCGTGGTAGCTTAGTGAGTTGGCCGGATATTGAAATGTTGGAACAGAGTCTCCATATGTTGGTGTTGTTGGTGGTGTTGTTTGTTGAAGATTGGTCATCTCGTGTCTCATGGTTGCTTGCCATTATGTGTGGTTATGCAAAGTACCTTGCATGGCAGCTGTTCTTTCTTCAATGGTTTCAAGCCTATTGTCGATGTGATGAAGGGTCGTTTGTTCGTCGTGGTACCCACGGCCAGAGTAGGATATTCATCCTCCCTGAGATGAGTGATGTCCATCTGAAGTTGCTTCTTGGTCTTGCCAGAAAAATCTCCTACTATCATAATAGTGTTGGGGATATCCTGCTTGCCATTGTTCACTTGGAGGTTCTTGCCATGAGCCCCTTGAATGATCAGGTGTGGGTTGGCTCCAAACCATATACTGTTCTTGCCCATTATGGCACAATCATGTCTTTAGATCTTGCAGCCATTTTCCTCTTCTTAATCATCACCTGAAAGGTTAGTGACCAAGAATACCAAAAATTACTCTATCAAAGAACATGATCTCTCTCTTCTCTCTTTTTTTTAAGTTTTTATTAAAGTAAAAATCACAACTCTTTTAACTAAGCATGAGTCTTCATGTACTCACATTTTTTTTATTATTAATTAAGAGTGAACCTTCATGCGTTCACATTTTTTTATTGCCACCACAATGAATAGTCTTATGGGTTGTTACACACCACAAAATTATTCATATGGGGCTTTGATTTATTTAACATCAAAACTCAAAATGAGACTAAATTTATTATGCTTGGTCAAACTTTTTATTTTCTTTTCATATATATGTTATGCAAGAATATATTATTATTATTTTTATATTTTTCAATGCAATGCAGAAAATAAATATGCTAAAGGAAAATGCATGCAAGATAAGTTAGATACATAAAATTTATATTTTTTATATTAAGTGCAAGAATGAATGCATTTGGAAAAAGTAAATATGGATAACTACCGATTTACCTTTTGGCGCAGATTTAGTGTTTTAAGTCTTCTGAATCAGACTTCTCTTCGAATTGTTCTTCATTTGATCCTAGAGATAGAGGCTCTTGTAGTGGTACCTCTAGTGGTGGTAATTCAGATGATGACGCCACCTTCTTCCGCCATACCTTTCTAGGTTTTGAATTTAACTTTGATGTAGCGGGTTCTTCCTTCTCAACTTGTTCTTCCTCCTTGTTCTTGGGAAGTTGATTTCTTCAGCGTAATGTTGCGTGACGTCTTCTATTTGGGCAGTTCTTTTTGACCTATTTGTTAGTTGTATAACCATTGAAAACACACTTTACCTTCCATCCTGGAAATTGGAAATGGATTTGTCTAGATCCTACATAGATGACAGCGTTTGTAGTGTTGAGAAACAGTCTTCCAAGGATGAGAGGAATCTCTTCATTGATTCCCATGTTGAGAATCATGAAGTCAGCAGGTACATAGTCATCTTGTATCTTCACCAAGATATCTTTTGCTATTCCGTCTAGAAATCGAATTGTTTGGTCCACCATCTGTAATTGAGTGTATGTAGGCAACAAAGGTTCACCTATCAAGTTGTCATATGTTACCTTGGACATGATGTTGACACCAGATCCAAGATTGCAAAAGGTGTTGTGGAAGACTTGTTGTCCAGTTGAGCATTCGATTGTTGGTAGACCTAGATCTCCCTTCTTGGTGTTGAATGGTAAAGCAAGGAGATGATCATAGTTAGATCGAAGTGTGTTGATCATGTTAGCAAACTCAAGCCTTCCTTGTTCAAACTTGAGTTTTTGTGTTCCTTGTAGTTGATTCTTCTCCTTCTTGCTTCTACCTTTCTTGGTTGGAGGTTGTTCATGCAAAAATTTAGTGGAGTGCAACTTGCTATTTTTAAATGAAAACTTCTCCACTCTTTCTTTTATTTGGAAACTGATCTTGGCACTCCTAGCATGGATGGTTGCTTTAGCAGTGTGTAAGAAAGGATGTCCTAGGATTATGGGTGCCATTAAATCATGGCCGGTATCCAAGACCACGAAGTCCATGGGTACGTACGAGCTTCCAACTTGTATACATACATCTTCTGCAATCCCTTCAACTTTGCGAATAGATTTATCTGCAAGCTTCACAAGCATGGTTGTGTACAATAAATTACCAAATTGTAAAATGTAATCGTATATTACCTTTGGCATAACATTAACACTTGCACCAAGGTCGCAAATAGCTTCTTCAAAATCATGAAGTCCAATCTTGATTGGAATGACAGGTCGTCCAAAGTCACCTTTCTTTTCGAGCATGGATTCATCCTGCCATCCTCTAGAACTTACTTCTTTGTAGAAATCTGTATCTACCATCTCAATGATATTCACAGTTTCATGATCTTTTGGCTGCCCTAGAATCTTACCTTTTTTATTTGATGGAATAGTAGCCGCCAACTGAGCTATTTGTGATTCTAACATTTTATTAAAGCTAAGCTGCAGATGAGAAACTATCCATTTTATTGTTTATATTTTTTAAGACTTTGTCAGTGGAAGCTAGTTTTCTAGACATACCTTCCATAATTTTAGCTTGTCCATATACTAAATCTTTCAAGGATGATTGATTATTGGAGTTATTGTAATTATTACCTTGATAGTTACCTTGATAAGTAGGCCTCTGTTGTTGACTCCATCCTTGATTCTGTTGAGGACGATAGTTGTTGTTGATGATGAAGTTCACATCCTCTTGGGTTTCGGGACAATTATTCCCTGAATGTCCAGTGTTTCCACATTCTTCACAGGTCATGTGGGAATCATAAATGTGCACGACATCTTGCTTCTCATTGGCTCGATCTTTGAGCCTCTTCATTAGCAGGTCCATCTTGGTAGACAGCATGTCTACCTCCTTGACTGTATGCATACCTCCACTTTTCTTGCGGAATTGAAGACGTTCTTTAGATCATCCTTGGTTGGAGGCCATCTTCTCAACAAGAGCTGTTGCTTGTGGGATTATGAGGGATAAGAATGCTCCTCCAGCAGCAGCAGCCATATTTTTATGGGTGCAGTTAGTCAATCCATGGTAAAACGTCTACATGAGTAGCCAATTCTTCATCCCATGATGAGGACATTCTGATATGTAATCTTGAAAGCGTTCCCATGCCTCAGGGACAGATTCATCATGTTGTTGTTGAAAGCTTGAAATTCTACCACGTAGAGCGTTGGTTTTGCCCATGAGGAAAAACTTTGATAGGAAGGCATTGGAGCATTTTGCCCATGAGTTAATGTTATCTTTATTGGCGTAGAACCATTGCTTTTCCTTCCCCAAAAGTAAAAATGGGAAGAGGCGAAGTAATATGGCATTCTGAGTGACTCCATTGATGGTGAAAGTGCTGGAAAACTCTAGGAAGTGTTGGAGATGAGCACTCGCATCTTCATTTGCCTTTCCACAAAACTGGTTGGCTTGCACCATGTTGATGAGAGCTGGCCTAAGTTTAAATGCATTATCTCCGATGTTAACCGTTAGTCTAGTGCGGACG
The DNA here is from genome assembly GCF_019320115.1 of Miscanthus floridulus. Taxonomy (NCBI): domain Eukaryota; kingdom Viridiplantae; phylum Streptophyta; class Magnoliopsida; order Poales; family Poaceae; genus Miscanthus; species Miscanthus floridulus. The sequence continues at coordinate 8,914,536 of NC_089588.1, read as the reverse complement.
TTGGCCGCACTTGGAGGAGAGAATTAACGGAGGGTCTTGTTAGCCATGATCTCAAACACTGGTGTTGAGCAACATTCTGTCTATTTTTCTTCTAAAGCTAAAGCTGAAACGTGCTTGGATTTTTGAACTTTAGTCCTCCTAATTAGTGCTTTTGGATTTTCAATGTAGTTTTCTGGAAGGTCAAAACCAGACATACATTACCCTACATTAGATATAAATTGACAAAACAAGGGTAAGCCTGCTAAAGCAGTGGTGAATGGTTTTTTATCACCAACCTGTCGAGTTCATAAACCCGGGGTCCCTAATGGACCCGCTTTCCTACAAAAACTCAGCCCAGTAGACGGCATAGCGACAAACGCTCGCCTCCTGGGCTGGTCTAGATACATAATGATAGGCCAGGACAACGATCCGGTCCCCGACCGGAAGGCCTGGCCAAGGTGGGACCATAATCCGACTCCGGCCTCCTTTTCCGACTGGGGATACGCCAGACCTTTGTTCGTAGCTCTTCCCCAACCGACACAGTTGGGGCCAACTGGGAACAACCGACCGAGGATGCTCGCTTGGTGAGGGCCCGAGGATCAGGCAAAGCAGATAAGGTAAGGCGCTCAAGTCAACCACAATAATGCGGACCGTACCCTGCCATACCTTGCGCGCCTTCAGGACGGTGCAACCTTCCAGGCATGTCAGAGCACAAACAGTATTGTAGGCGCCAACATTTACCGTACTAGGCAAACACGGTAGAGCCTGCCACATGAGTCTGACATAAACAGTATTGTGGGCGCCGACGACTATCTCGTACCCAACAGCGTGGGCAACAAGACTAGGTAGCACACATATACATTCTCTCTCTTTCTCTGACTTGTAAGGCTATCCCCTTCGACTATGAAAGGGGATGAGCTCTCTCCTAAAAATCTCTCTGGATCCTCTGAAAAGAGAAGCTAGACGATTCGAGGACTCGATGACCTGAGGACTCGAACAGCTCAATAGCTCTAGAACTCTAAAGCTACATAGAGCATATGCTTCAATACTTAGCGCATGTTAGAGCACCCATCACTCTCTCGACCATTCGGCTTAGAGTCCGACCGGGCCTTTGACACCCCCTTCTCATTCCTACTCATTTGTAACAACCCCAGCAAACCATGAGCACCTGGGCTTAGGAATAAAGTCACCGACCGACTGAAACTGGACATAAGGCACATTGCCTGAACCAGTATAAATCATGTGTCATTGAGTGCTAGGCCACATCCAATCACAATGCATGGCAAAACTACAAATATTTACTTGTTGGTCACTTTTCGCACCGACAGTTGGCACCGTTCGTGGGGAAGACGCCGTGCGTTCTCACTTTTGGTTATCGAATGGCCCACCTTTCCACCATCTTCGTCATGGCGGGCTCGAGCAATGCGATCTGCTTCGGCTCACTGGAGTTTCCTACGCTCCCACCTTTTGGGATGTGGGCTCCTCTCATCTTCTAGCTGCTCTAGACTTTCCTTTTCAGGAGTCTGGACTTCGTCGCCGACCGGCTTCGTGAGGAGGCACTCGCCCCGACGTCCACTAGAGGAGGAGCGCTCTTCACCAGCCCTTGGCCACTCGATGACCCCAACATCGAGACACTCGCGCTTCACCTCCAGCCCATGCTGGGCTGAAACCCCATGGTGAGTGATGTACATTTTGTTCTTTACTCACTATTTAATACCTTCCGCCAACTCTCCGGGGGGACCCCATTGTCCCCACCGTGACCACCGTGCGACCGGTTCCCCTATGGCTTCGCGTCCCCTAGGGACACATGCTCATGGGGGATCCAAACGATGTTGATGCTGCCCCCTCTCACATCTAGGTTCGTGGGGATGGCGGGCTACGCTCTTGCCTCCTTTCACGACCTTGTCGATGATGAGGTTGAAAGCGATGGCTCCAGCATCGGCGACGTCATGGCACCTGGCCACCCTCTATCCCGAGAGTGCGCTATGGCGGATGCCCCGGGATAGCCACCGGTGGTAGCAGAGTCTCTACAAACTCACACCCCTCTAGACCATCATGTGAAGTCCCTCGCGTGTGCGCAAGAGCATGGCAAGGAGTTACGACAAAGGCGGCATAGTTAGTCGCCACATGCGCATCACCTGACGAGCGGCGCTTGAGGCCATCCTGGATGGAGGGAATGACCCCCCTCAGTTTGCTTGGGCTAGCTAGAATATCGCTGCTGCAGCGATGCTTCTACGTGGCCTCCCCAAGCCTGCCGACCCCTAGGAACAGGCAATCCACCAGAACCTCCAGGCGCTGGTGAAGACCACCGCCGTTCAATAGGCGGAGAGCTCCGCATCGCGACACTGGCTCATGGCCTCTTGTCCAACCGGCGGACTGGGGCCGCACTAGTCGAATTGCTCCATCCACTCACCACTATAGCTACCGGGCATGGGTAGGAAGCCACGGCTGCACCACAGCCCGACCCAGTGCCCGCTCCACACCGACCACCTATGCGTGAATGGCTTGGGCCGAACCATGATGCTCATAGCATCATCAACAATCGACGCCATGTCCGACATGATGTGCAGGAGGCATAGGCCTTGGCCTAACCATCGAGGGATGAGGGGACACACACCCCAGGCATGGTGGCCGACCAAACCACTGGAGCCCAAGCTGGGATGGCCCAGGCCATGGTCCTTTAGTCATCGCATTCCCACCACCCCCCAACATCGCCAGATACACCGGGGAGACCAACCCCGGTATATGGCTCGAAGACTTCTAGCTCGCTTGACGAGCCGGAGGAGTGGATGATGACCACTTCATCATCCAGTATCTCCCCATCTATGTGGGGGAGCATGTTTGAGCATGGCTCGAATTCCTTCCACCTAACAGCATTTGCGACTGGGCGGATCTCAAGAGGGTCTTTGTTGGCAATTTCTAGCAGACATATGTCCGTCCTAGGAATTCCTAGGACCATAAGAGATGTCAGCTGGAGCCCAATGAGTCCCTACGGGATTACATCCGCAGGTTCTCAAAGCGGTGCAACTCCCTTCTTGATGTCGTCGACATGGACGTCATCAGCGCGTTCCTCTCTAGGACAACCTATGAGTCCTTGATCCACAAGCTTGGCTATGTGAAGCACCAAACCACCCGTGACCTGCTCGACATCACCACGAACCACGCCTCCGGCGAGGAGGCGGTCAGGGCGGTCCTCAGCAACGGGTGGGACAGGGGCAAGGCCAAGAGCGAGGACCAAGGTGAAGGCCCCTCCACACAAAGGGGCAAGAAGAACAAGAAGGATCGGCACCTTGGTCGCTGCGACCGATCGTGTGAGCAATCAGTCCCAGTAGGGCCAGCCTAACCACATCGACAAGCTCATGGAGCATCCATGCACCAACCATGCCTATCCTGTCAAGCACCTCTACAAGGACTGTGAGCTCCTCAAGCACTTTCTGTGGTAGGCCGGCAAGCCAAAGGAAGGGAAAGGTAAGGAGGAGGAGGCAAACAAAGGAGGCATGGTGGGCAAGGATGATGATGGCTTCCCCAACTTTGAGGAACGCCTCATGATCTTTGGGGGATCCGATGCCATCCACTCCAAGCGCCAGCACAAGGTATGCTACAGAGGGGCATGCACTACTGAGTCGGCCGTCCCCTCTTTCCTTAGCTGGTTGGACTCCCTGATCACTTTTGATCGGAGAGACCATCCCTCCCATGTCACCCGACTAGGTTGTTACCCGCTTGTCATCGACCCCATCGTCCGCAAGAAGCACCTCACCAAGGTGCTGATGGACGGAGGCAGCAACCTCAACATCCTCTATGTCGACACCCTTAATGCCATGCGCATCCCCCAGTCGGAGCTCTGCCCAGTGAGCTCTCTATTCCATGGCATAATCCTAGGGACGCAGGCGTACATGCTCGGGTAGATCGACCTGCCCGTCACGTTTGGCGACCAAGCCAACTTCCGCTCGGAGGTCCTAACCTTCGAGGTGGTGGACTTTCTAGGGTCCTACCACTCCATCTTGGGGCGGCCATGCTATGCCAAGTTCATGGTGATCCCCAACTACACCTACCTCAAGTTGAAGATGCCAGGACTAAACAGCATCATAACCGTGGGTAGCACCTTTTTGCACGCCTACACGTGCGACCACGAGCATTACGAGCTCGCCACTGCTGTCATCAACTCTGCTGAGCTTCCGGAGCTCGGGAATTCGGCGACTCCGGTAGTTCTTGACTGCAATGAGCCGACCTCCTCAACTACCTTCCATCCAACTGAGGAAACGAAGGTGGTGGGGATCAACCCCATCGACCTGACCAAGATGATGTGGATCGGGACCAAGCTCCTGGCCAAATAGGAAAACAAGCTCACCGACTTCCAATGCGCCAATCGCGATGTCTTCCCGTAGAAACCTTCTGACATGCCAGGCATACCAAGGGAGATCACTGAGCACGCACTACGCCTCATCCTAGGCTCAAAGCCTGCCAAGCAATGCCTGTGTCGCTTTGACGATGAGAAGAGTAGGGCCATTGGCAAGGAGATCGCCAAACTCCTGGCAGCCGGATTCATCAAAGAGGTATACCACTCTGACTAGCTAGCTAATCTTATTCTTGTGAAAAAGAAGAATGGGAAATGGAGAATGTGTGTTGATTATACTAGCCTCAACAAGGCGTGTCCAAAGGACCATTTTCCTTTGCCACTCATAGACCATATAGTCGACTCCACCTCAGGATGCGAAATCATCTCCTTCCTTTATGCCTACTCAGGCTATCACCAGATCGCGATGAAAGAGTCTGACCAGGTCATGACATCATTCATCACCCTATATGGTTGGTACTGCTACATAACCATGCCTTTCAGTCTAAAGAATGCTGCCGCCACCTATCAACGATGCATGCAGTGATGCTTCACCGACCAAATCGACCCGCCTGACCAGCCTAACCAAGTCGAGTGGCCAAAACCAACAATCACCGTCTATGTAGATGACGTAGTGGTGAAAACGGCTCAAGCTAGTAACCTGATCGCAAACTTGGCCGCAACATTCGCGAACCTCCAAAGGTTCAGCGTCAAATTGAATCCCAAAAAATGTGTTTTCAGGGTTTCGAAGGGGAAGCTCCTTGGATACATCATGTCCGAGCAAGGCATCGAAGCCAACCCCAAAAAAATCACGGCCATCTCCAACATGGGCCCTATACGCAACGTCAACGGCGTACAGAGGCTCACCGGCTATTTGGCCGCTCTGAGCTAGTTCATCTCCTGACAAGGCGAATGGGGGATGCCTCTCTACAAACTTCTCAAGAAGACAGACGCATTCGTCTGGATAGAGGAGGCACAGCAGGCTTTGGAAAGCCTCAAAGCATCACTGACATCGGCCCCGATCCTTGTCGCTCCCGAACAAGGAGAATCCCTCCTCCTCTACATCATGGCAAGCAACCATGTTGTAAGCGTCGCCCTTGTCATTGAGAGGGAGGAGCCAGGACACCCCCTGAAGGTCCAACGGCCGGTATACTTTGTCGGTGAGGTACTCTCCGACGCCAAGGTTCATTACCCCTAGGTTCAGAAGCTTCTACACGCCATGCTGATGGCGACCCGAAAGCTCCTACACTACTTCACCGACCACAAAGTCATGGTTGTCACTTCGTACCCACTGGGAGACATCAGCCGCAACCGCAATGTCACGGAATAGATCTCCAAGTAGGCTCTCAAGCTCATGGGCCATGACATCAGGTATATCCCTCGCACTGCTATTAAGTCTCAGGCTCTTGCTGACTTCATCACCGAATGGACAGAAGTCCAGCTCATGACCCTAGACGTCACCCACAAGTACTGGACGATGTACTTCGATGGGTTGGTCATGGCGCCCGGCTCGGGGGCTAGAGTGGTTTTGATCTCCCTAGATGGGAGTAGGCTCTGCTACGTGATCTGTTTCCATTTTTTGGCCTCAAACAATGCCGCGGAGTATGAAGCCCTCATCAACGGACTCCGCATCACCATCGAGCTCGGCGCCACACGGTTGTATGTCCATGCCGACTCGGAGTTGGTCATCGACCAAGTCATGAAGGAGTCCTCATGCAAGAGCCCTCTCATGGCGGCATACTGCCAAGAGGTGCGCAAGCTCGAGGATAAGTTCTGAGCGATCGAACTACATCATGTCCCCTAAAAGGACAATGATGCCACCGATTTCCTCGCAAAATTGGCCGCTAGGCGGGTTCCGTCTCCAGATGGGGTTCATCAACGATCTCCATGAGCCGTCTACCTACGTTCTAGAGGATCTAACCTAGACGCACTCCGACACCAATCTGGCACTCGGGGGGCTCCAACCTCCCGACGTGCCCCGACCCCAACCAAGTACTCGGGGGCTCCAACCTTAGCGCCTCCATGGAAACATCACCCACCGACATTGTCATGATGGCACTCGATCTAGATGACTAGAGAGCACCGCTGCTCGCCCACCTCCTCGAGGAGGTTCTCCCACCAGAAAGGATTGAAGCGTGACAAATCGCTCGATGCGCCAAGACATTCATCGCCATCGGTGATGAACTTTACAAATGGAGTACGTCAGGAGTACTCATGAAGTCCATCCCAACCGGCCAGGGGAAACAACCCCTCCTTGAGATCCATGATGGAATCTGTGGGCATCATGCAGCCCCGAGGTCGCTGGTCAGGAAAACCTTTCACCAAGATTTCTACTGGCCCACTACACTCCGAGATACAGAGGAGGTTGTCCACAGATGTGAAGGATGCCAATTCTATGCTCGACAAACTCATCTGCCACTGTAGGAGCTTCAGACTATCCCCATCACCTAGCCATTCATGATCTAGGGCCTCGACATGGTCGGACCCCTCAAAAAGGCCCCGACGGCTTCACTCACCTACTCATAGCGGTGGACAAGTTCACCAAGTGGATAGAGGTGAAGCCCATCACCAATATCCGCTCAGAAGAGGTGGTCAAGTTCTTCCTCGACATCATCTATCGGTTTGGTGTTCCAAACTGCATCATCACTGACCATGGAACAAACTTCACCGGGAAAAAGTTCCTGGACTTCTGTGACGGATACGGCATTAGGATCGATTGGGCCTCGGTCGGTCACCCGTGCACTAACGATCAAGTCGAGTGGGCTAATGGCATGGTCCTCCAAGGACTCAAGCCTCGCATCTTAGATTGGCTCAAAAAGTATGACGGGCGATGGGTTGCAGAGGTCCCAATGATCCTTTGGAGCCTAAGAACGACCCAAACCAGTCCACAGGGTTCACCCCTTTCTTCCTCGCATACGGAGCCAAAGCAGTGTTGCCCTCTGACCTCGATCATGGTGCCCCGAGAGTAAAGGCCTTCGACCAAGACCGAGCCACGGAGGCTCAGCGGGATATGGTTGACTTGCTCGAGGAGGCTCATCAGATGACCATCATCCACTCCACTCATTACCAACAAACTCTCCGTAGGTATAATGAAAGAAAAATCAAGGAGAGGATCCTCGAGGTCAGTGATCTTGTACTCTGAAGGACCCAGTCAACCAAAGAGAAACATAAACTCTCTTCACCATGGGAAGGACCCCACACGGTGACCAAGGGGATCCAACTGGGCGCCTTTCGACTAAAGGACGACAACGGCAATGTTCTCACCAACACATGGAATATTGAACAGTTATGTTGTTTCTTCCCCTAAAGCTCGGTCTTACCGTTTCTTTCCATTCAACGTTTGCTCCTACAGCACTCTAGCCAGAGCACTCTCGGCCTAGGGCGCTCGGGGGCTCCATGAGGGTGCGATACAATCCTCCTTTTTACTATCATATAGTAATACTTTTCACCCAAATGAAAGGGCATCGCCCAGAAGAAAGGGCATTCCATTCCTTTGATTACCGTACATAACTTATGTTTTAACCTCCTGACCGATCACACCACACCACAACCTATGGTCACAAGCAGCTGAGCCTCATGGGCCATGCCTAGGTTCTTAAGGCTATAGCCCATGGGTCAATGGGCAGGTGCGAAAAAGAAAGGACAAAAAACAAAGCTACGCAAGGGTAAAAACAAGGGCGGATGGGACAAGCATGCCCTCATGAATGATTTCATCACAAAACGAATTCAAAATATTCATGAATGTAAAACTGTTCACACGATGGCTCTCCCATGAACTTGTCTTTTAAATGAACTAACTATTTCTACTCTAAACTATATTATGGCCCCCCAGCGGCATCGGCTGATGGCACAGTCGATGAGGACAAAGGCAGCTCACTTCCGGTAGGGACGATGTTCAGCTCTGTTGGGGGTGGGGCGATGCTTGCCTCTCACCTAGTCTCCATTCCCTCCATAGACTGGACGACATCTTCTCGACGCACATCTTCAGCCACGCTTGAACGACAAGCCTCCATCACCCACTACACGGTGACCTGCTCGACGACCATCTATGCATGTGGCACCAAACTCTTCCCTAGTGCATGGATTTTGTCTACGCTCCACCCATCGGTGTATCCTTGGTAGATGGCCGTGAAGTCCAGATCGGGGTGATGGGTCGCCACCAAGGTCAGCACCCCTGATGCCCCATAGAACATGCTATCGGAGATGAGCGCCCGAACTTCATTCGGGACCTCTGCCAGCTGGACGGCGGGCGTACTGGTGCTTGGTCCCAACCCGAACACCTTGGAGACGACCACTTGCGTGATGTTGCGAATCTAGTCGAGCTCCCCCTCGAGAGCGCATCACTCCTCAAGGGACTAGGCTAACGCCACCGCGTCCTGACCGACTGCTGCTTTGACCATGTGGGGGGTATGACCCTGGATACCCACAGCAGACCACATGGGCTATGCCCCTAGGGGTGGCCCAGCCCACAAGACAAAGCCTTGCGGGGCACGATTCTACTCGGCGCCTCCCGCAAGACTCCGGCAAGATATCCTGAAGATACTAGGAGATCTGTTAGGATACGTATGATCCCATGATTTCGGTAATCTGTTATTACTTTCCGGTTATCTCTCAGATCTAACCGACTTGTAACCCTGCCCCCAGACTATATGAGGCGGGCAGGGACCCCCTCCAAATGCACGCAATATCATATGATAGTCAATACAAACCAATAGACCACAGGAGTAGGGTATTACGTCATACTGACGGCCTAAACCTGTCTAGCTTATGTGTCTCCGTTGCCTTCTTGTTCTTGATCTCACGCTCCTCTGCCGATCAATCTACCTTCATGGGATACCCCTTGGAGGACTGCCGACGATATTATGTCGACAGTTGGCGCGCCAGGTAGGGGCTTGCGTGTCGTTTCCTTGTCAAACAAGATGGCTTTTTCCGTAGGCTCTTCGTCCCTTCCACAGCACGGCCAGATCTTCACGGTTGGATCCATCTCGTGGGTCATCAATGCTGACGGAGTCCGAGAGCACCTTGAGCCAGTGTAGATTGGTTCTACGCTGACCACCCTCGCACCTGCAACTATAGATCTGATCTTGGAACCACTTCTGAGGTTGCCTTGATCAACAACCCACCGCCCGCTTCCTCGCTATCAGAGGAAGCAGATCAACAATGATGATCTAATCGAATCCATCGATCGGGTTGGTCTGAAGCTCACCGATTGCCTCTCCATCGCCGAGTCGGCTCTGGACACTTTCGTTCAGTGCCGACCGCCCTCTGATCTGGATCTATCGGGGGCTGCTTGGCAAACTCCAGGGGGTATGGCCCTACCCTTTGGGCTCACCAACGCCGCCGCTAACTACCAAGACAACCTGAGGGGCAAGTTCGCCGACCAAGTGGGGGATATCCATCCTCTCACCAACCAGATCGCCGACCAGCTCCCGCCGACGATCAACATGCTGCACGCCAGTCGATGCCACAGAGCATCCCTCCAGACCATCCTGGAGGAAAATTCGGACTCTGAGTCCCAGGGCTCTATGGAGACCCTCACCAAAACCTGAACTGAGCAACCCCCTCTCCCGCCTTTCTGAGGTGGCGCGATCTTCAACGTCAGCGTCGATAGCCCCCCTCGGAATGGCGAAACCGATGAGGAACGCGCCACTCGTGAGAACCGGAACGTCAATCGCGCACAGCGCTATGCAAATGAGCACGCCCTTGCGATGGCCGAGGTAGCTCGCAACAACCAGTTCGACTCGCAAGGAAGGCCGCTCCATCACAACCTTGACGAAGAGTTTCTCTGCGTTGACGGCCACGACATCTTCAAGACCCCAAGTGCCAATCTGGCAGTAGCCGCCAATGAGCTCGCTCGCCTCCTGCAGACACCCGAGCTCACCAAGGTCGCTGCCATGCTTAAAGCGGCACACTGTCAAGTCAATGAGATCCGCGAGGATTAGAGACCTTCGTGCTCCATGAGCATGATTCACCAATCAGCTGTGCCGAGATCCAATCGTCGCCCCAGTCAAAGCCGTTTCACCAACCAGTCACTGCCTCTCTAGGGGCGAGCCGGGGGCCACCGCGCCGAAAACCTTCGCCAACACGACCAGGAGGTCGAACAGGACGCTCGAGTGCACCTCAGCAACCTCCGGGATGCACGACGGCATATCGAGCAACGTCGCTTCGGTCGCCATGAAGACGAAGTACACCGCCGCTAGGAGTACGAGAAGGAGTACGGAAACCCAGACTCAGCTCTCGAGCCGATCGACGTCAGCAATGCTGTAGTCGACACCGACCACAACCCCGAAGGGCCCCCAGCATTTATGAGGGTGCTCCGAACACTTCGATGGCCCCATGGTTTCAAAATCACTAGGGTCGAGCCCTACGAGGGAAGGATGAATCCAACACAGTGGCTATAGGCTTACGCCACTGCTGTCCGGGCCACCGGAGCAGACACCAGCGTCATGGCGAACTATCTTCCCGTCATGCTCACACCAGCCGCCATGAGCTGGTTCACAAGCCTCGCCCCAGACTCCATCGGATCTTGGGAAGAGCTAAAGAAATTCTTCACCAACAACTATATGGCTACGTGTACATGGCCGGGCACCAAACATGATCTCAACCGCATCACCTAGAAGATGTTCGAGCTCCTCGCAGCTACATTAGACGCTTCTCTGAGATGAGGAATTCTATTCCTAACATCACGGAAGCCGAGGTCATCACCGCCTTCATCCGAGGACTTCATCACCGCGAGCTTCGTTCCAAGTTCAATCGCAAGCCACCTACAGGCATCGGCGAGATGATCACGACCGCCAACCAGTACACCGATGCCGAGGAAGCCGAGGTGCGCTTCAACGAAGATACAGGCACTCATCGCCCGCCTCGCCACAATGATGACCGCGGCAATGACCGATGCCACAATGACTGCCGCTACGACGACTGTAGTTTCCACCGGGACAGCGGTCGTGACCGGCCAGAAGGATCCAAGCCTAGTCAAAATCACCGCCGCTGGCCAGACCACATCGTCGCTACCATCAATGAGCCTCGTGCCAAGCACAACTACGATGAGCAGTACAAGAAGATCCTCAATGGCCCGTGCCCCCTCCACAAGAACGCCAAGCATAAAATGAAGGACTGCCTCGACTTGGCCAAGGAGTTCTAGGACAAAAAGCTGGACGTGGGAATGGAGGTCGCCGACCACCTGGGGGCAATAACAATGCCTTCTAAGACCATGACAAGGTGGTCGCCACCATCTTCGAAGGCCTCGCCTCCACCGAGAGCAGGAAAGAATGGAAGCTCGCCGCCCGACGAGTGCTCGCCGTCACTTCAGAAGAAACCACCGCCAACCCCAGCTATCGCCCATGGTCCGAGGTTCCCATCACTTTTAGCCGAGCCGACCAGTGGGCAGACATACCCTACACAGGGTGTTTCCCCCTCGTCCTCGATGCAACCGTCCAGAAGGTGCTTTTTAGAAAAGTGCTCGTCGACGGTGGGAGCGCTTTGAATCTACTCTTCGCCGGAGCCCTAAAGGAGTTGGGCCTCGGGATAATAGATCTCAGACCCTTAGACTCCTCCTTCTGGGGTGTGGTACCTAGCAGGGCATCCAAACCACTTGGAGAGATCACCCTACCAGTGCAGTTCGGCACGGCAAGCAACTACCGCATCGAGCATATCAACTTCTACGTCGCCGACTTTGACACCACCTACCACGCCATATTTTGTCGGCCAGCTCTGGCCAAGTTCATGGCCATACCACACTACGCCTATCTGGTGCTGAAGAAGCCTTTGCCTGTAGGAGTCTTGGCCCTGTGGGCCAACCTCTCCATCGCCTATGCCTGTGACACAGAAAGTCTCGCCCTCGCCGAAGCTACCGACCTCTCCATCCAGATGGCTAGCGTTGTCACCAAAGCCAAGACGGTGCCTACCAAAGACATGGAGATTCCAGAGTTGGAGCCTCCTCATGCCTCCACCAAGTCCAAGGAAGTCAAGGAGGTCGGCCTCGGCCTCGACGACCGCTCCAAGACCGTGAAGATTGGGTCTCACCTTGACCCCAAATAGGAAAGCACCCTCGTCTCCTTCCTACATGCCAACACCAACGTGTTTGCTTGGAAACCTATAGACATGCCAGGGGTACCACAGGAGAAGATCGAGCACTCCTTGAATATCTCGTCGACCGCCAAACGGATCAAGCAGAAACTCTGCCGATTCGTGCCAAACAAGAAGGAGGCTATTAGGGTAGAAATAAAACGGCTCTTAGCTGCCGGATTCATAAAAGAAGTGTATCATCCAGATTGGTTAGCAAACCCTGCTCTCATTCGAAAAAAGAATAAAGAATAGAGAATGTTTGTTGATTATACTGATCTTAACAAACACTGCCCTAAAGACCCCTTCGGTCTGCCTCGGATAGACGAGGTTGTAGACTCCACCACCAGCTGTGAACTGCTCTCCTTCCTTGACTGTCACTCCGGCTATCACCAGATCTCCCTCAAGGAAGAAGACTAGATCAAGACATCGTTCATCACGCCTTTCGGTGCATACTGCTACACAACTATGTCCTTCGACTCAAGAACGCCGAAGCAACCTATCAAAGGGCCATCTAGATGTGCCTTGACCAACAGATCGGCCGCAACATCGAGGCTTACATCGATGATGTGGTCGTAAAGACCAAGACCGCTGACAATCTTATCGCCAACCTTGAGGAAACTTTCGCCAACCTAAACAAGTATCGATGGAAGCTGAACCCTTCAAAGTGCATCTTTGGAGTTCCATCCAGTATACTGCTGGGCTACATTGTCAGTGCTCGAGGCATCGAACCTAACCTAACAAGGTCTCCGCCATCACCAACATGAAATGTCCGACATGCATCAAGGATATACAGAAGCTTATAGGCTACATGGCTGCCTTAAGCCGCTTCATATCACGCCTCGGTCAAAAAGGGCTACCTTTCTTCAAACTCCTCAAGGCCTCCGAGCACTTCTCCTGGTCGAAAGAGGTAGACACAGCTTTCGAGCAGCTCAAGTTGTTCCTAACAAAGCCTCCGATCATGATGGCACCACGACCAGATGAAACTCTGCTGATCTACATCGCCGCCACTTCTTGCGTCGTCAGCATAGCTATTGTTGTCGAACGCGAGGAAGCCGAGCACGCCTACAAGGTGCAACGTCCGGTATACTTCATCAGCGAGGTACTTAATGAGCCCAAAACACGTTATCCTCATGTACAAAAGCTGTTATACGCAATTCTGATTACGTCATGCAAGCTCCGACACTACTTCGAGTACTACAAGATCGTCGTGGTCACCGAGTTCCCTTTGGGGGACATTCTCCACAACAAAGAGGCCAATGGCCTCATCATCAAGTGGGCTATTGAGCTCAGCACTTCATTGAATTCTGAAGTAGGCCTACCATCAGGTCACAGGCGCTCGCTGATTTCATCGCTGAGTGGACTGAGATCTAAGAGCCCATCGCTGCCACTTGCCCCGAGCACTGGATGATGTACTTCGACGGTGCCCTTAACATCAACGGTGTTGGTGCGGGCATTCTATTCATTATGTCGACCAAGGATAAGCTCCAATACGTTCTCCGGATACACTTTCTGGCCTCCAACAACGCCGCTGAATATGAAGCATGTCTCCATGGACTCCGTATAGCCATCGAGCTCGGCGTCAAATGCCTCATGGTGTACGGGTTCTCCGCGTTGGTCATCAACCAGCTCAACAAAGACTAGTCCTGCTCCAGTGAAAAGATGGATGCATATTGTGCCGAAATCAGGAAGCTTGAAGGGAAGTTCTATGGTATCGAGTACCATCACATGGTACGTGATCAAAATCAGCTCGCCGATCACTTATCCAAGTTAGGCTCCTCTTGTGCCACGATTCCGCCGGGGGTTTTCGTTCAAGATCACCTGACGCCATCTATCAAGGAAGAGAAAGAAGTTCAGGAAATTCCCCCTGCCGAGCAGCTGGTACTTACAGTACATTCATCGGCCGCCAATTGGAGGGAGCAATTCATCAAGTACCTCACCAGCGCCGAGGTACTCGCCGACAAGACTGAAACCGAACGCCTAATTCGTCGAAGCAAGCATTACGTGCTGGTGGACGGCAACTTGATGAGGAAAAGTGCCAAGGAAGGGATACTGTAGAAATGCATCACCCAAGACGAAGGAGTGAAGCTACTTCTCAAAATTCACTCTGGTTCCTGCGGCAACCACGCGGCCTCGAGAACACTGGTCGGCAAGGCTTTCCGAGCTAGTTTCTACTGGCCCACAGCCATCTCCGATGCAGAAGACCTTGTACGACGTTGTGAAGGATGCCAATTTTTTGCCAAGCAAATACACCTGCCGGCACAAGAGCTGCAAACCATCCTAGCTTCCTGGCCCTTCGCATGCTAGGGACTGGATATGATTGGGCCTTTCAAGCTAGCGCCAGGTGGCTTTCAGTACGTATATGTCGCCATTGATAAGTTCTCCAAGTGGATCAAGTACAAACCACTCATCTCAGCTACTGCAAAGAAAGCAGTTGAGCTCTTCGAAGACATCATCCATAGATTCGGTCTCCCGAACAGCATCATCACCGACCTCAGAACTACATTTAGTGGCCATCATTTTTGGGATTTCTACGAAGACCGGTGCATATATGTTAAATACGTCTCCGTTGCTCATCCTAGAGCCAACAGCCAGGTCGAATGGGCGAACAGCATGATCCTTGATGCCCTCAAAAAGAGACTATATCAGAAAGAAGAAAAGCACCCGGGCAGATGGCTCAAGGAGCTACTAGCTGTAGTCTAGGGACTGCGTACTCAAGCTAGTCGTAGCACTGGTGTTTCAGAGATCAAACCAACTTGTAACCCTGCCCCCTGGACTATATAAGGTGGGCAGGGACCCCCTCCAAACACACGCAATATTATACGATAGCCAATACAAACCAATAGACCACAAGAGTAGGGTATTACGTCATACTGACGGCCTGAACCTGTCTAACTCGTATGTCTCTGTTGCCTTCTTGTTCTTGATCTCACGCTCCTCTGCCAATCAATCTACCTACGTGGGATACCCCTCGAAGGACTGCCGACGATATTCTATCGATAGACCGTCTCCAACTCTTGCTCTAGAGAGTCGATCTTTCCACACAGTTCTGGAAAAAGACGACAAATTCAAAAGAAAAGGAAAGAAAAAATCAAGGCATCAACCGAGGGTGGAATAGATACGTACCAAGGCGGGCGCTTTTGAGAATGGAGAGCCCTTCCTCTTGTCAGGTCACCGTCTTGAGCAGTTGAGCGTTCGACTCCTCTGCCCTAAGCATCTGCCCCTAGAGCGCAACCACTTCTTATTCGGCATCTGACCGGGCCTTCTGCTCTACCTCCAGAGCCTCCAAGGACTTTTGAAGCGCCGCCTCGGTCTTTGCCAAGTGGACCTTCGCCGCATCGAGTTCCTACTCGGTGGCAGTCGCCTGCTCGACCGCACACAGTTTCGCTGCCCGTGCTCCCATCGCCTCGGCCGCCCGGTCTTGGGACTCACGGTGGGTGGACTCTAGCTGGTGCCTAAGCTCGTCGACCTACCACAACGTTGTTGCTTCCTACTCCATCCAACCATGCTCCTCCCGAAGAAATCAGGACTTACGGATCGACATCATCTCTAGATCCTATGAGGCAAGAAGCAAGCATGCTGAGACAACCACTGAAAGGCCAAGGAGTCAAGTACAACACCAATAACGCAGAGAACTTACCTCTGCAATGGGTGGCAAGTCGACTGTCATGGCCTGATGGACAAGCTCAACCCTCTCTAAGGCCTCCTTGAGCCTCACCGTGGTAAGGGAGAGATCGAACTCCATCGACAGTCCTCTCTCCTTGAGCAGGTGCTAGAGCTTCACCTCCTCATCACGAAGGACGAACCGGGCCTTTCCTGGCTCGCCGGGGCAAGGGCACACCAGCTTGTGGGTCACCCCCGACCCGCTGGAAGATCCAGCCATCGTAGTACCATGCAATGATAGGATCATCACCAACTCCCATGACGATAGGATGGCTGGTGGCTCCACCCTAGTATCTGCCTCGCCGGAGTAGGGGATGTCCACCACCAGGACTCCACGACCCATCGGAGGACACACTACCTCTGGCCTGGCAATAGAACCTTTGGACCCCTCCAGCTCTGACCAGGAGAGTGAACCATGTGCTCCTCTGCAGGGCGAGGCAGGGAGCCAGTTTCCCTCCTATCCTCCTCCATAGCCCTTGGGGGAGGGACCACAAGAGTCACCTCCAATCCAACCTCCACTATCACAATGGGGATCGCCACCATCACCACCACCGCCATGGCCACCGTGCTCGTAACTGGCCGGGAAGACTCAACCCCTAGTAAGGAAGGTTGCACCGCCGCCAGCCTGCTTCCTCTACCACTCATCGCGACCCACTGTAGGCTAGGTCTCCACTCTTCTCACACGGGAGGTGGGGAGATTCCCAGTCTTGCCAGCCCCTGGCTGCTGCCAAACAAGCGTAGGTTAGTCACACCAAAAACTCAACTATGAGAACAAAAGGGAGCATAAATGCATACCTAGATGAAAGCGGTAGAGCCCTGAAGCTCTGACTCACTAATGACAGGCCGACCGAATGAGGACCACTCGCGGGTCGTGACCCGTGCCCCCTCGTATTGGCCAAGGAAGGAGCCAACCTAGCCGCTCCCCGATTGGCCTATGAACGGCCACGACCACCAACTCATGGCGAAACCACCAGAGCAACTAGCAGGGCATCTCCCTATTGGGGGTCACGCACATGCGCCGACCCTGAAGACGTAGGGGAATGATCACGTCCCATCGACCGACCGGCGTGCTCCACCACACTCGGAGCAAGGGGGCGCGAAGCCGATGATGCCTCTAAAGGGCGCGGCGACCACGCCCGCTTCGCCTCTCATTCGAGGGTGGTGTCTTCGCTCATGACGTGCTTCCTCGACTTAGGAACGTCGCCGCGTGTCTCCACATCACACCCACCGCCGACGGATGTAGCCATGGGCTCATGGTGCTCCATCGAGGTCACAACAGCGCCCCTAACTCCTTCGTCCTCCGAGGCACTTGTGTCATCACCCATCTTCGTGGGCCCCTCCGACTCGAGCTCCGCCTCCACATCGCTCCGGCTCTCGCCACCCCCCCCCCCCCGGACCCGTCGGTTGATCTCCTTCTCCTTATCAAACCTCCTTTGGGCCTTCTGGGCTTTCTTCTTCTTCTTGGAAAGCATGGCCTCCCTCTAGGAAGCTTGCTGAGCTATGCCCTCTTGGCCCCCTCGGAAGATGCGGCTAGGAATTATAGCTCGCGAGTCCCTTCAAAATGGGCAACTCAAAATTAATCAAAACATCACAAAAAGGAGGATAAGGTCACGGGAAAAAAAGCAGTCCAAATTGGACAGCTTCGCGGCATGAAGAGGTCTGGGTGTTCCTTTGAGGGAGTCTTTATCCCTCAACTCTAGCACTCAATCGAGTCGACTCCAGACTTCATCCTTTGGCAACTCCTCCGGCGACACGCGTCAGGATCCATCGGGCCGGAGTATTCCCACATTGGCCTCATTCTTTTCACCAACAGGGCGACCCAATGCCAGAAGAGGGTATGGAAGACCCGCAACCCATCGAGGCCATGTTGCACAAGCCTCTAAAGCTCCATCTCGATAACCTCCAAATTGTTCTACCGACCAGCAGGACCCCACGACCAGCTTTCCCTCCTCTCCGGCTTTTTTCCGGTGAACATTGGGAATGATGCCTCCACTGGGTTCCTAATGTAGAACCACTCACCATACCACCCCTGGTTATAGTCACAGGGGGAGTACACAGGGTAGGGGACTGACGGCTTTGGCTTCTTCTGCAAGGCAAATCCCCCAACCGGCGCGATTTTGGGCAGCTTCCCCTCGGACAAGGCTTGCCCACTGAAGATCCGCTGGAAGAGGTCCATGTGTGGCTCCATCCCGAGGAAGGCCTCACAAACGACGATGAAGCCGATGATGTGTAGCACCCTAGTCGGGTTGAGGTGCTACAACTCTAGGCCACACTCGTTGAGGAGCCCGTGCAGGAACCAGTGCGCGGCATACCCAAGCCCGTGCTCATGGAAGGCAAGGAAGGAGACGACCTTGTTTGCCTGTGGTTGCGGAACAACCTCCCCTGACATAGGAGCCCTCCAATGCTCCACCTCCTTCAGTGGGAGCAGCCCCTTCTCTACGAAGGCGGCCAGCACCTCCTCATCCACATTGGAAGACCTCCAGTTCGACATCGTGCCTCGGATTTACGAATGAATCTGTGAGTTCTCCTCTCCCTCGCTCTACCCTCCTCTCTCCTAGGAACCACCATGGCACACGAATAGACTTGCCGAAAAGGAGGAAGGAGGAATGACAGTGGTTGAAGGAAGGCGAAAGAACGGGAGGAAAATCCTCTCCCTTCTCCCTATTTAATGCGAAAAGGCGTGCGGCGGGACAAGGCCCCTGGCTGATGGGACGCGCCCTGCCCGATGAAACATCACCTGGTTAATGGGACGTGGCCTAGGTAGGGCCCACGACTATTGCAATTGGGCATAGGAAACAAGGCACAACCGCACGCAAACGACCCTTCGCCTTCCCAGGTAGGGTTTGGAAGGGCCCACCAACAGAATCTCCATCGAGGAGAGGCCAATGGGTCACCCGAGTCGATAGGATGGCTCGAGCGGCTACAGAGAGATAGGTAAGGAGCAGTGGGATGCCCCATGTGGGCTATACCAACTCCATCATGAATGACGGGCCTGGATTCCATTCGGACATATCCAATAAGAGCTCCCCAAACCTGTCACTCAAGCCATCGAGGTAACTTTACCAACCCCTGTTCTACTTCTCCGATACATGATCATTCATTCATTCATTCTCATGCATGCTTTCATCCATACATTCATCCCATACATCCAAGTATTGCATATGCAATTGTTGCATCACAACGCTTCATGTTGCGTCATGAAGCGGTAGTCGCCTCATTCGATATCAGCGATGACTGACCGAAGTTCGAAGACCAGCCCACAAAGGGCTTAAGGCCACCTCACGTCAAACAGAGCTAGGGGAGAAAAACACAGATGAGCCCCAGTGGCCCTCGCCCGATCTGATCAGAAGCGAACAGGATCATCTCAACCTTCTTATTCAATCCAGACCTCAAGCCATGCAAACAGAATCTCCATCGAGGGGAGGCCAGCGGGCCACTTGAGTTGGTCTCCGGAATGGCTCGGGCATCTACCGGGAGGTGGGTTAAGGAGTAGTGGAATGCCACATGAGGGCTATGCTGACCCCGTTACGAACGACGGACCCAGATTCCACTTGGACGTACCCGTTTTTAAGCTCACCGAGCGCGTCACTCGAGCGAACGAGGCAAGTGACGTTAGCTCAACCCCTCTAGTTGTGGAAACCATGGACAGGGTAACGCATGAAACTAGACTGACCCCTCGGCCATGCCCGACACTTGGGTTTAGGCTCTGCCTCACTCAACACTTGGGTTGGTGCTCCATCTTGCCCGACCCCTCGGTCGTGCCCGACACTTGGGTTGGCGCTCCATCTCGCCCGACCCTTTGGCCGCGCCTGACACTTGGGTTGGTGCTCTATCTTGCCCAACCCCTCGACCACGCCAGACACATGGGTTGGTGCTCCATCTCACTCGACCTTTCGGTCATGCCCGACACTTGGGTTGGTGCTTTGTATCGCCCGACCCTTTGGTCGCGCCCGACACTTAGGTTGCTGCTCCATCTCGCCCGACCCTTCGGCTATGCCCGACACTTGGGTTCAGGCTCCGCCTCGCTCGACACTTGGGTTGACGCTCTTCTCACCCGACCCCTCGGCCACGCCCAACACTTGGGTTGGTGCTCTATCTCGCCTGACCTTTCGGTCGTGCCCGACACTTGGGTTTAGGCTCTGCCTCGCCCAACACTTGGGTTGGCGCTGCATCTCGCCCGACCCTTCGGCCGTGCTCGACACTTGGGTTCAGGGTCTACCTCACCTGACACTTGGGTTGGTGCTCTGTCTTGCCCGACCCCTCGGCCACGCCCGACACTTGGGTTGGCGCTCCATCTTGCCTGACCTTTTGGCCACGCCCAACACTTGGGTTTAGGCTCTACCTCGCCCAACACTTGGGTTGGCGCTCCATCTCGCTCGACCCTTCAGCCACGCTCGACACTTGGGTTCAGGCTCCACCTCACCTAACACTTGAGTTGGCGCTCCGTCTTGCCCGACCCCTCAGCCACGCCTGACACTTGGGTTGCCGCTCTGTCTCACGTGACCCTTCGGCCATGCCCGACACTTGGGTTCAGGCTCTACCTCGCCCGACACTTGGGTTGGCGCTCTATCTTGTCTAACCCCTCAACCACGCCCGACACTTGGGTTGGCACTCCATCTCGCCTGACCTTTTAGCCGTGCCCGACACTTGGGTTCAGGCTCCAGCTCGCCCGACACTTGGGTTGGTGCTCCGTCTCGCCCGACCCCTCGGCCACGCCCGACACTTGGGTTGATGCTCCATCTCGCCCGACCCCTCAGCCACGCCCGATACTTGGGTTGACACTCCGTCTTGCCCAACCCTTTGGCCGTGCCTGACACTTGGGTTGGCGCTCTATCTCGCCTGACCCCTCAGTCGCGCCCGACACTTGGGTTGATGCTCTGTCTTGCCCGACCCTTTGGCCACGCCCGACACTTGGGTTCGTGCTCCGTCTCATCCCACAGCAATCCACGATCTTACACCCACTAGGTGCGCTCGTGAAACGAGTGTAAACAGCCCCTTCATGACTTCACAGAAGTCCCAAAGGGGCTCGAGGGCTCCTATCAGGTTTATAAACACGGGGTCCCCAATGGACCCGCTTCCCTGCAAAAACTCGGCTCAGTAGATGGCATAGCGACAAATGCTCACCTCCTGGGCTAGCCTAGATACATAATGATAGGCCAGGACAACGATTCGGTCCCTGACCAGAAGGCCTGGCTAAGGTGGGACCACAGTCTAACTCTGACCTCCTTTTCTGACCAGGGATATGCCGGACCTCTGCTCGTGGCTCTTCCCCGACCGACATGGTCGGGGCTGACTGGGAATGACCGACCAGGGACGCCCGCTCGATGAGGGCCCAGGGATCAGCCAGAGCAGATAAGGTAAGGTGCTCAAGTCAACCATAATACCGTGGACCATACCCTGCCATACCTTGCGTGCCTTCAGGACGGTGCCACCAGGCCATGCTAGATGGGCACTATGCAACCTTCTAGGTGTGTCAGAGCACAAACAGTATTATAGGCACCAATGTTTGCCGTACTAGGCAAACACAGTAGAGCCTGCCACATGCGTCTGACATAAACAGTATTGTGGGCGCCGACGACCGTCTCGTACCCGACAGCGTGGGCAACAAGACTAGGTAGCACACGTATACATTCTCTATCTTCCTCTGACTTGTAAGGCTATCCCCTTTGACTATAAAAGGGGATGAGCTCTCTCCTAAAAATCTCTCTGGCTCCTCCAAAAAGAGAAGCTAGACATTTCGAGGACTCGACGACCTGAGGACTCGAACAGCTCTAGAACTCTAAACCTACACAGAGCATACGCTTCAATACTTAGCGCACGTTAGAGCACCCGTCACTCTCTCGGCCATTCGGCTCAGAGTCCGACCAGGCCTTTAACACCCCCCTTCTCATTCCTACTCGTTTGTAACCCCCTTTAACACCCCCCTTCTCATTCCTACTCGTTTGTAACCCCCAGCAAACTTTGAGCACTTGGGCTCAGGAATAAAGTCACCGATCGACTGAAATTGGACGTAGGGCACGTTGGCTGAACTAGTATAAATCATGTGTCATTGAGTGCTGGGCCACATCCGATCACAATGCACAGCAGAACTACAAATATTTACTTGTTGGTCACTTTTCGCACCGACACATCCATAAGTTAAAGTTTATCAATACTCTTTTGATTGCCTAGCTACCTTCCCTGGCAACAGCACCATAAATACTTGTTGACTTTTCTTAGCATCACTACTAAAGATGTAATCTCCAGCAATGATATCAGAAATGCTTGTGGTATTTATGTGACTTAGAAAGATTTGAAATTCTGCAAGCGCACAGATATACCATTGTAGCACTTCACCGGGAGTATTCTAGGTATCGTTATTTATAATTTCACCATAGGGAAGGACTTGGCAAAAGAATATTGATTACTTTCTTATGATGGATCAATAAGCCAAACACTTACTCTAGATAGGGGTACACCAAAAGATATAATAATATATGAATGATAAATGTAACACTCAGAGTACTCCATAAGATAGCAATAGCATGTCTAAGTAGATACAAGAAAGATTAATTCCTAAGTTATTCTAGCCACAACTTAAAGCATACAATGATGTGCATATATAGTTAGCAATAGCCAAAAGATTAACTCCATATCTATGCATAAGGGACATTACTAAAGAAGAGCAAGAACAGAGCTTGACTACTTCTATTGCAACCGGGTCCTACTTGGCCTATAGATGGGAGGTGGACTACAAAGGACTCAATGAGGTTGTCACCCTCGTGATCTACCACACGATCCAGAATGTAGGGTGCATCCACAGGTAAACAACGTATAAGCACCATGCTTACACAATGTCGACCACTCACCCTATTCGTCAACAAGAATGAGCGCTTTGCAATCCTATGCATAAACATAATGATAACTCTAACTACACCAAGCATATAATCAAAGTAAACTAAGAACATAATAACGAAGAACATAGTAAATATGAAGAATAATGCCATAGCAAATGTATGAATAATAAAGGATACAGGGCTATACCAAGCCAAACTCTGACGGGATCAAGAATCCAAGAGGGAAGCTTGACTCTCTTGATCTAACTTAGCTAGCTATGCCTATGAATATTGGTGTAAGGAGCTCTGTGGTTGAACGATCTCTGGGATGCGGAATGAATGATTCGGAATGCCTTCTAGAGGAGGTAGGGGGCTCCTTTTATAGGAGGCAACAGGTATCCTGTGGGCCCATGTCGACAAAAGATGCTTGGTAGTCCTCCGAGGGGTATCCCACAAAGGTAGATTGATCGGTGGAGGTGCACGTGATAGGTACCAGATGGTGACACAAGGCACAGAGACAGCGATTTAGACAGGTTTGGGTCGTCTGATCGACATAATACCCTACGTCATGTGTCTTTGTTGTATTGTATTGAATATGATATGTATGTAGATGTCGACTAGGGGACCCTTGCCTCTCCTTATATACTCTGGAGGGGTAGGGTTACAAGGAAAGTATCCTATTTGGTACTATACAATATCTTGTGGTGCACGTCGACCAGTGCCATGCACGCCTTGATCTTGTGGGCTGGGCCACCTCTAATGGTGTGGCCCATGTCTTGTCTTATGGATATCGGGGGTCATATCCCCCACAGCTAGTTCCCGAGCGCCTTGTATCCTTTGAGCAATGCTGTCTTGAACAAGTTCGAGCACTTTGATGTGAAGCCGGTCAGTTTAACTGGTGATCCGAGCAGTGGAAGTCAAAACCAACCAGTTTAACTGGTGACCTGGGCGATGAAGGTCAAAGCTGACCAGTTTAACTGGTGACCTAGGTGGTGAAGGTCGAAGCCGACCAGTTTAACTAGTGACCTAGGCGGTGAAAGTCAATGCCAACCAGTTTAACTGGTTAGGAGACCTCGGACTTAGCCAAATAAGGCTTGCTAGAAGGATGTAAGGGGCTCAAGATAAAATTTAAAAATTCTTCCACTTAGGAGAAGTGTAGCCACTTAGACTCCATCAATAAGGAGGGTAAATCAAGAAATAAGCACTACATTCACCGCCAGGTGAAGTGTAGCCACTTAGTCCCTGAGCCTGCTAAAAGATGAAGAATGAATCTTGTAGCAAGGTCAAAGAAAAGAAGTTTGAAAGCTTCCCAACGTCATCTGACATGCACGTATCAAGACCACAGACGTGCTGCCCAAGATCAGCACCCTGATCCAAACAGCATGGAGTAGCTTGATAGCACATCGATGAGACGTAGCAAGATCCAACCACCAAGGGAGTCCTCAGCTTAGCTGGCGATGCTTGCACGAAGAATCCAAACATGGAGGAGTCCCCAGTGTAGCTGGCGATGTCCAAGCACCGAGGAGTTCCTGATGTAGCTGGCGATGTCCGAGCACCGAGGAGTCCCCAGCGTAGCTGGCGATGTTCGAGCACCGAGGAGTCCCCAGCGTAGCTGGCGATGAAGCACGAGCGACGAACAGTCCGGTCAACTAGTCGGCGACGAAGTGAGCATTGAGTAGAAGCGACCGGTGAACAATCCAATCAACTGGTCGGCGATGAAGTCCTTTAACCTAGCAGTCCGACCAGTTGATCGGTGGAGAAGTCCGAGCACTAGGTGGTCTGATCACCTAGACGATGATCCTGTAATACAAATATATAGAACGGGTAGTACATGATGTAAAAATATATGAACTCTGGAGAAAAATCAGCAATGGTGATGAAATAGTGTATGCAGCTCTGACGATCAGTTGGTGTGAACACTTAGTGTTATTATGAAGATGTATTTATATTTAATATAAACTGCCCGACCAGTTAGTGTGTAGCTAAGTCTCCAGCCCTAGCTAGCCCGTTAACCATAACGCGGAGCGCAGAGCCCGTGTGCATGTAGGAAGAACAAAGCGTCGCTAAGGAGCCGCTGCCGACCACCCATAACACAGAGGGCAGACGCTCATGCATGTGTAGGGAGGAGCCGAAGACAGGGCCATCTCTGGGGACATCTGAGCATCAACATGACTATTCAGGGATTTGCCTTAGACTTAGCTGTATGTCATCTTTAAGATGGTATACATGAAAGAAAAT
Source organism: Miscanthus floridulus (assembly GCF_019320115.1). NCBI lineage: Eukaryota > Viridiplantae > Streptophyta > Magnoliopsida > Poales > Poaceae > Miscanthus > Miscanthus floridulus. The sequence goes on along the minus strand of NC_089588.1, from coordinate 8,889,444 downwards.
CATTTGGAGAGCAAACATAGAGAAAGCAGCTTGGAGAAATATTATGGCGATATACGAAGATTGGAGAATATTTAGAAAAATATTAAAGCATGACTTAGCTGTAGACAGAAAGTCTGGTCGGCATCGTATGGCGTTATCTGGTCGGCGACGTGTGTAGCTCGCTTTATGGCTAGAATAAAGTTGATCTCATGTTGGAGTAGGATGGACGTAGTCGGAGCTTGGCGGTGTCAATCCACGTATGAAGACATGCATCGTGGTTGTCGAAGGATGTCGACGCAATCAACCGAGTTGCCACGAAGGATGTTGATCTTGAGTTACGCCATCTGGTTTGTCAGGGATCAACACGCACGAGCCCCACGGTGGGCACCAACTATCGACAAAAGATGCTCGGCGGTCCTCCGAGGGGTATCCCACGAAGGTAGACTGGTCGGTGGAGGTGCGCGTGATAGGAACCGGATGGTGACACAAGGCGCAGAAACAACGATTTAGATAGGTTCGGGCCATCTGATCGACGTAATACCCTGCGTCCTATGTCTTTGTTGTATTGTATTGAATATGAGATGTATGTAGATGTCGACTAGGGGACCCCTGCCTCTCCTTATATACTCTGGAGAGGTAGCGTTACAAGGAAAGTATCCTATTTGGTACTATACAATATCTTGCGGTACACATCGACCAGTGCTGTGCATGCCTTGATCTTGTGGGCTGGGCCACCTCTGATGGTGCGGTCCATGTCTTGTCTTATGGATACCGGGGGTCATATCCCCCACAGCCTAGGAATCTATGGCAACTCATCATCTCATCCCTTGATTAGAACCGACCTTGATCTATGGCGAAGATGGATTCTCAAAGGCGGTGGGGAACCAACCTTCGAAGCGGAGGCCAACATGTGGCCCCCATAGGCCGGCCGGCCTACAGGTGGTGCCGGTCGGCCCCTCCCTATGTCGGTTCGAGTCAAATCGCGGTGGTTTGCCTTGGATAGTGGATGAGAGGTCCTCTAAGTCGGTTTCATCGCAGATGATCGTGATTTGCTCTGACGGATAGGTCCACTTTGCCTATTTTCTTATTAAATCCTCCTGCAGACATAAATTCACCAACACTTGTGGAAATGGTTAGTTTAAACTCCTAGGCCTATGTTGATGATCATATTTATTCCGTTTTTCATGCTATATTGACGGGTAAAAATGAGAGTTAACGACCGTCAATAGCGTCCACAGCGGTGTTATCGACAGCTACTACGTCGTTGGCCGCATCTAGCTACTGGTACTAGTACGCGACCTCCTGGACCACTACTACAGATATGACATTCACTGCCGACTGCATCACTGCCAGATTTTAAGAAACCGATAGTGATTGCACATCACTGCCTGTTTTTGGCTAAAACCGGTAGTGATATGACCAACCGACACCGATATTCAGGTCTTCACTGTCGATTCATATCACTATCAGTTTTAGCCAAGAACCGACAGTGATATTAGGTCATCACTGTCGATTTTTGGCTAAAACCGACATTGATACTGTCACTGTCGGTTCATGGCTTGAACCGGCAGTGATATGCTTCAAAAAAATTCATAACTTTCTCATCTGATGTCCGATGAAGATGAACTTTATATTAACGTTGTAGTACTCGACGAGATATACATCTTTGTTGTTCAAACTTATTAGATTTGAGATCGTTTGGATGTCCAAATATATACCACAAGATTTTGTTGAGTTAATACCAAAGGAGTCCATATGGTCTATAGTAACAAGTGAGTGTGGAGTGGTAGTTAAGGATTTCGGATGCAGAAGCGCCCAAAATAAAAGTTGTAGATCTCAAAAAGTTATGGAACTTTATAATTCATAACTTTTTTGTTTGAAATCGTTATGATGTCCGTCTATTTAATTTGCAAGATTTCATAGAAGTTAACACCAACTAAAGCCATATGTTCCATAGTCATAAGTGAGGGCGTAGTGATACTTAAGGATCTCGCATGGAGAAGCAACTCAAACAAAAGTTGTAGATCTCAAAAAGTTATGCAACTTTGTAGTTGACAACATTTTCATTTGAAATCATCTATCTAACAAAAATTATGTTTGATTTCTAAATTTAAAATTTGAATTTTTTAAACAACCTCGGATGTAGAAACACCCAAAACAAAAGTTGTAGATATTGAAAAGTTATGCAACTTTGTAGTTGACAACTTTTTCATTTGAAATCGTCTATCCAAGGAAAATTTGGCCGAATGTTCTCACATTTGAAATTCAAATTTTCCAAACAACCTCGGATGGAGAAATGACCGAAACCAAAGCTGTAGATCTCAAAAAATTATAAAATGGTAGTTGACAACTTTTTCATTTGCATTCGTTTAGGGTCTCAAATACTCATTTAAAAATCAGATGAACATAAAATGGTTAGGACGAATATCCCAAATAGACACAAGCATCTTACAGGTGGACTGGTTAGGGGACAAACACGCGAAGCAGGAGGTCGCAGGTTCGAGTGCCGGTAGCCGCAAAGTGTGCTTTTTTCGCGTGACCGTTTGGCTGTCCGGTGGCACGAAATTTTTTTTTTCTAATTTTTTAGCCCATTTTGGGGGTTTTCTGGAAACCACATCACTGTCGGTTTATTGGAACCGGCAGTGATGTGTAACCTCATCACTGCCGGTTTGGCTGTGTCGGATCAAAATCCGGCAGTGAAGGGGGGTTTTGAACCGACAGTGATTTGACAATCTGGGGTAGTGCGGCTGTGTCGTTGTCGTTGCCGTTGCCGGCGTCAGCGCTGCTTTTGATATCGTCGTCTTGCGGCTGTTCGGTGGCGTGAAATTTTTTTCCTAATTTTTTAGTCCGTTTTTGGGGTATCTGGAAACCACATCACTGTCGGTTTATAGGAACCGGCAGTGATGTGTAACCCCTTCACTGTCGGTTTGGTTGTGTTTGTTCCAAATCCGATAGTGAAAAGGGGTTTTGAGCCGACAGCGATTTGACAATCTGGGGTAGTGCGGCTGTGCCGTCGCCGTTGCCGGCGTTGGCGCTGTTTTTTATATCGTCGTCTTGCGGGCCGGGCGCGGCTCCAGCGTGCGGTAACCGCCTTGAAGAGGGCCACGCACGATATCAGCACCGCGGCGCCGGCAGCTAGCCACTTGAAGAAAGCGTCGTAGTCCATGGATCGGAGGAGAAGGAAGCCGATCGATCTGATCGATCGGTCAGCGGTGGCGGGGGCGGCTACGATGACGACGTTGAGGTAGCTAGGGTCGTTTGTGGACATGCATGGACACTTTGTAGGAGTCTCAAATCGTCTTGTATATATATTTATATTTATTCCAAAATATAATGGAACAAGAACATCTTCGAGACGGAGTATACCTTCTTCTCGGACTCGTAGTCTTTGGGTACGTGTTCATCGTGAGAGCACTCGTGTTGACTTGGCTAGCAATGGGAAACCCGACGGCCGGGCGGTGGCCACCGGAGACGACGACAGACGTGCAGCCACCGCCGTTCGAGACGGTGGCGCGGTGCATTCAGATGGCGTCCAAGCCGAACTCTGACAGGATTGGGAATCCAAGTGAAAAGACTGACTCTCTAGATCTAACTTAGCTAACTATGCCTATAAATATTAGTGTAGGGAGCTCTAAGGTTGAATGATCTCTGGGATCATCTCTCAGGATTGATGCCTTCTGGAGGAGGTATGAGGGGCCTTTTATAGGGAGCACCAGGTATCCTGTGGGCCCATGAATCCGTGGCAACGATCCATCTGGACTCTAGATTCGAACCAACCTTGATACGCGGCTTAGATTGATCCTTAGAGGCGGTGGAGCGCCGACGTACGAAGCGAGGGCTGACTGGTGGACCCCATAGGCCGGCCGGCCTACAGGTGGGGCCGGCTGGCCCCACCCAGGCTCCTCTCGGCCCGATCTTTGATGATCTGTCCTAGATGGTGGATTCGAGGTCCTCTAAGTCGGTTTCATTGTGGATGATCGTGATTTGCTCTGGCAGATATGTCCGCTTTGCCTGTTTTCTGATTAAATCCTCCTGCAGACATTCACCAACACTTGTGGAATTTGTTAGTTTAAACTCCTACACCTATGTTGGTGATCATATTCATCTAGTTTTATAAATTATATTGACGGTTAATAATGAGAGTTAATGACCATCAACAAACATGCAACTCACCTACCAAATTGTTTTAGAAAAAATAAGGACCACATGTTGTTTCATGATTGATCTTGCAAAGTTCAAGACATATGATAAATGAATCAAGCCACATCTATGGGCCACATCACGTATTGTTGAAAGAAATATACCACATGCATCCTAGAATGAATTGAGCCATCATTTTGGAAAAGATTCATTGTGCTGCCAATTTAAGTTAATAAAACATAATTGAGCCATAAGTGATAGAAACAGGCAACATCGAAAGCAGAAGGCAAACCACCTGGTCGTACCCATTGTGAAGTGAGTAGCGCCCTCATTGCCCTAGGAAGCAAAAAAAAAATTGAGTGCATATTTCTTTTCGATATATAAAGTCATAGTTCCTTCAACAGTGCTCTAGTTTTTTGTGTAACACTATTTTGAAGCTAATAAAGGTTTCCCGTTGAAATGTTGTAACTCATCTAGCTGGTTTCAATGGTGATTTCCATTTTCTATAGATATAAAAATGGTTTAGTCTAAATGTTCAAAGTAATTAACTATAAATTAGAAAAATATGAAACTAATACAAAAACTTAAAATATAATATTTCTTTTTGTTGTCGATTTGGACTTATTTGGATCTTATGTGTTCTTGTTTACATTGCTTCATTGCTCATACTTGCTATTTTTTTAATTATCATTTTGTGTTTTGCTTTATTTGATCACATTATTAGTTGATTTCACGATGTTTTGAGACCCTGTTTTTTTCTGAAACCTATTACCTAATCATCCAATTTGACATAAAGCAAAGTACTAGCCATGCATTGACAAAATAGGATCTATGTATGATGTGGTGTTATCTTCTTGATCTTCTATGTAACATGCAACTCTCCTACCAATTTGTTTTAGAAAAAAGTAAGGACCACATGTTGTTTCATGATTGATCTTTGCAAACTTTAAGACATCCGATAGATGAATCAAGCCACAACTATGGGCCACATCAACTATTGTTGCGTGAAGGAAATATACCACATGCAACCTAGAATGAATTGAGCCATCATTTTGGACAAGATTCATTGTGCTACTAGTTTAAGTTAATAAAGCATAATTGCACCATAAGTGATAGAAATAGGCAGCATCGAAAGCAGAAGACAAACCACTGGTCATGCCCATTGTAGGAGACGAGTAACTCTCATTACTTTAGGAAGCAAAAACTTGGGTGCACATTTCTTCTTGATATGTAAAGTCATAGTTCCTTCAATGTTGCTCCAATTTTTTGTGTAACACTATCTTGAAGCTAATAAAGGTTGTTTGTTGAAATATTATAACTCATCTAGCTGGTTACCAAGACAATTTCCATTTTCTGTAATTAACAATAAATCTGGTTTGGTCTAAAAGTTTAAAGTAACTCATTTTAAATAAAAATATGAAACTAGTACAAAAAAAACTCTCAAAATTTTATTTTTAGGTCCTTGAACTACTGTGTCATCTAGGTCCAAACGAGCTCCAACCAGCCCACATGTTGGTATCTAGCGCTCCATCTACTTGCTCTCCCTCTCTTCTAGCTCCATCCACATGCTCTCCTCCTCTTTCCACATTCCAATCTAGTGTGGCATCGCATCTCTCGCGGTTGCCAACTAGCCATCCCCAACCCATGCCTTCATCATCATCCACATTAAACGCCACGACATCATCAATAGTGGTGGCAATAAGACCAAAGCTAGTGCTCCTTAGGTAGAAGAGGTACTTACTACAGAAATGATTTTAAGAGAACGATTGCTTTGCCATTAAGTTCCTGCCCTAGTCAAGAATGATGTGTGGATCCAACTGACGTGGAGTATATCAGGTCTATTTGGATCTAAGTGACATACTATGACAAGTTCACAGACCTAAATTATACATAGAGACAAGATTGAGAACCTAAAAATAGCATTTTAAAGTTTGGGAACTAGATAACACACAAAGACAAGTTCATAGACCTAAAAATGCATTTTAAGAGTTTGGGTATTTGAATGACACCTCGTGTTGGGGACCTAATACCGGGGTACCCCAGAAGGTGGAACCAATAACCACCGAACGTGAAAAACTTCTGGACGCATAAGGGCTCCGTTTCATCCCTTGTTCGAGTAACAGGAGTTTGGTTCCGCCTCGCCCGATGCCTTTGTGAGATAACTCTGCCTTGCCCGAGGGCTCAGGGTTAATCTCCATCTCGCCCGACGCCTTTGGGACAGGCTCGGTCTCACCCGAGGGCCGAGGGATAAACTCCGTCTTGCCCGACGCCTTTAGGGCGGGCTCGGTCTCGCCCGAGGGCTGAGGGATAGATTCCGCCTCGCCCGACCCCGGAGGGGCGAGGTCGGTCTCGCCCGAGAGATAGGAATTGGTCTCCGTTTCGCCCGACGGCAAGGAACGAGTCTCACCCTGCTCCATATCTAAAGATTGGATTCATCTTACCTGACAACTTCTCCCCATTCCCTCAAGATGATAAGTACAGGGCAAGACAAGACGTTCGGGTCAACCATGGCTCCAAGGACCATACCCTGCGCCCTGGCAGGAAAAGTACTGCCAGGGGATGACAGGACAGGTGCTTTAGACCCTTCTGGGCGCCGCAGAGCCCGAAAGGTTGGACAGGTGCGTGCTCCTCGCCCTGTAGAGTTGTAGGCGCCGCCTTCAGCCCTGGGACACATAACCCGACGAAGATATACGACAACCGCTACGCTCCAGAAAAGGATTTGCTATCCCCACGAACGACAGATTTTTCGTCACCACGCTATGGACCCAAGGGAGTGACGCCCGCTTCCCGACCCCTCAGGTCCGCCAAGTCAGAAGGCCTTGACCACGGCATTACGCCGGATCCTGACCCCTCATCCCTCCGACGAAGACTCACAAGAACCAAAAGGCGTGCGGAGCAAGGCTAGGGGAGGCTAATAAGTCAAAACCACTGTACTACAGCCCATACCCTACGCAGGGCAATGTTTTGTGATCAACCTGACATTCTACAGAGACATCAACAGTATTGTAGGCACTTATCTTCCTTCGTACTCATCGGAATGAAGAAGGAGGATTGGGTAGACGTGAGCCACAAGAATAAGGTAGAGCCCTCATCCTTGTACAGCCGGCCCCTTCATCTATAAAAGGGGATGTGCTTCCTCCATCAGAGGGACGGACTCTTGAGACCAAACAATACGACACACAGATACTCACAGTCAAGTTGCTTCGAACCTCTTGACCTACCTTCAACCCTTCCATCAGAGACTTGGGACCCATCCCTCTCTCGATTGTTTGTACCACTTACTACAGACCGTTCACAGTGCTGATAACACGAGCAGCAACAAACTAGACGTAGGGACATTCGGCCCGAACCAGTATAAATCTTGTGTCCTTTAGCGCACCATCCGAGCCTAACGCGCATTACTAAAAATTTACTTGCCGGTGCTCGTACGAAACACCGACAATTGGCGTGCCAGGTAGGGGAGCTTGCACATTCCAAATCAGGCCTCGGATGGCCACCCACGCAATCAGCTGGGCCCCGGGCGCACACGTGCATTTCGGTGACCTAGATTTCATCATCACACTAGGAGGAGAGCTGGCGCTGACTCACTCAGCTGCCCCATCTCTCCCGGCCATCAACCTCAGCCGTCTTAGGCTTGAGGGCCCACCGGGCAACTCCCTGGGAGTCCAGTCACCAAGGGAGGCCTCTCACAACGCCACCCTGTGTCTAGAAAGGTCCGTTCGGAGCGCCCCGACGGCGTTTCTGTTCGGTCTCCGCAACGCTGCGGCGACTGCTGGCGCCTTTAGGCGCTACGTATGGTTCAGTCACCCACGGACATCGAGTTTGTGGGGGCAATTGAGCACGATATGGAGACCCTCTACGAGCTCCTCAACGAGGAGCCAGGATCATTCTCTAGCTCAGATTCCAGTAGGGGGAGCCACCACCCTTCCCGGGAATGCTTCATGACGCAGACCCCCGAGGGTCACGTCGAAAGTGTCTCCAGGGAAGAGGTCACCCCTACGAACAACCCTGATAACAGATCCAGGGAAGAGACAACGGCCCCATCTCGCCTAAGGATGGAGCAGCTGAGGGCCCATCAGCAAGAGATCGATGAGGCCGGGCAAGGGCTTGTCCGGGAATACGTGGACATCAATCACGAGATTGAACGCCGCAAAGACGGGGAGCGCGCGCGCGCCACGTCCCGCACCGTACATCAAAGGATCCTCACCGACGATGGGGCCCTTCCTCACTTTGCCCGAGCCAGCCAGAACATCGCCGCAACAACCGCCTTGCTACATGGCCTTCCGGAGGCCGCGACGTCCGAGGATCGCTGTGCTCGCCGGGAGATTCGCACGTTGCTCGAGCGTGCAGCGGCGCAGCAGGCGGAAAGTTTGTTGTCTCGACGACGCGAACCCGACACCAGCCAGCGCACCCCCTCAGTGCGTCCCACCAAGGACGTGTCCGTTCACCAAACACCGCCAGCCGGCAGGCAGCCCTCCGTCGTCCCAGTACATCAACGCCTTGGCCATGGCCACGACGTGCGCAGCATCATCGACGCTCGAAGACGTGCCCACGGCGATGATGGAGAAGCAGCACGCCGCGGCTATCATCCCCGACGTGGTAGACGCTACGACAGCAACGAGGACCGAAGCCCGAGCCCCGGCCTGCTAGGCCCTCAGTCCTTCGGCCGACACATCCTCAATGATGCGTTCCCCCTAAGGTATCGACCGCCTACCAACATCCCTAAATATTCTGGCGAAACAAATCCTGGGCTTTGGCTCAAAGACTATCGGCTTGCATGTCAGGCTGGTGGTGCGAGTGATGACAATTTCATTATTCGCAATCTCCCGCTGTTCTTAGCCGATTCGGCGCGAGCATGGCTGGAGCACCTACCGTCCAATGCTATTCGGAGTTGGGCGGATCTGACGGAGATCTTCGTGGGCAACTTCCAGGGCACGTACAAACGCCCTGGAAACCCATGGGACCTCAAAAACTGCCGCCAGAAGGCCGATGAAACCCTTCGCGGGTACATTCGGCGCTTCTCTCGACAGTGCAACGAGCTCCCTAACATCGCCAACGCCGACGTGATAGGAGCCTTTCTGTCCGGAACAACCTGCGAATCCCTGGTCCACAAGTTAGGACGTAGGGGCCCGCAAACTACCAAGGAACTCCTGGACATCGCCACCAGTCACGCCTCTGGAGAGGAGGTGGTCGGAGCCATCTTTGATCGCTCCGATGGAAAGATGAGGCGGGACGAGGACGCCGGCGAAGGCGCCTCCAACCGTCCAGCCAAAAAGAAAAATAAAAAGCAACGGCGCGACAACTCGCTCGTGGCCACTGCCGACCGCAAAGGTGGCCGGAAGCCCACGGAAGGCACTCCGAACCACTTTGAGAAAATGCTCGAGGGGCCATGCCCAAACCACGCCTTCCCGGCCAAGCATCTATACAAGGATTGCGGCCTCATGCGCAAATACTTGGCCGGGGGCCTCAACAAAGGGGAGCAGGGGAAGGAACCTGTTCCCACCATAGACGACGCAGAGGAGAAGGACGATGCCTTCCTAATGCCAACCGGCGCCCTCATGATCTTCGGAGGATCAACGGTCTACGACTCCAAGCGTCGCCAGAAGCTCGCACGCCGCGAGGTCTATATAGCCAGACTAGCCATGCCAGCCTTCCTCCGGTGGTCGGAATCCGCCATAACCTTTGACCGGACCGACCATCCGGATGCCATCCCACATCCGGGAAGGTATCCGCTTGTCGTCGATCCGATCGTCGGACCTAAGCGGCTCACCAAAGTACTGATGGACGGAGGCAGCGGCCTCAACATCATGTACGCCAAGACGCTCGATGAGATGGGCGTCGATCGAATGAACCTCCGCCCCATCCGAGCGCCTTTCCATGGTGTCGTGCCTGGTAGGCAGGCTATGCCGCTGGGGCAGATCGATCTACCCGTCATTTTCGGGGATCGGTCCAATTACCGGACCGAGACCCTCACCTTCGACGTAGTGGGGTTCCCGGGGATTATCCACGCCATCTTGGGACGACCATGCTACGTGAAGTTCATGGCCGTCCGCAATTATACGTACCTTAAGCTGAAGATGCCAGGTCCCCGCGGGGTCATCACCATCGGCACCTCCTTCCAGCGCGCTTACGAGTGCAAAGTCGAATGCTGCGGACACGCATCTGCAGTCATTGCCTCCGAAGAGCTTGCCACCCTCAGGGAAGAGGTCATTGAAGAGGCACCCGACGCGAAGAAATCAACCGGGTCGTTCGAATCGGCAGAAGGCTCCAAGGAGGTCCTCTTGGACCCCAGCAGCTCCGAGGGCAAAAAAGTCCGTATCGGGACCGCGCTCTCCTTCGAATAGGAAAGCACGCTCGTCGACTTCCTCCGCGACAACAAAGACATCTTTGCGTGGAAACCCTCGGATATGCCAGGCATCCCGAGGGAGGTCGCCGAGCATACTCTCCAGATCCTCCCGGGCTCCAAGCCGGTGAAGCAACGCCTACGCCACTTCAACGAGGAGAAACGCAGGGCCATCGGCGAAGAGATAGCCAAACTGCTGGCCACAGGATTCATTAAGGAGGTATACCACCCAGAGTGGTTAGCAAATCCCGTTCTTGTGCGAAAAAAGAGCGGGAAATGGAGAATGTGTGTCGATTATACCGGCCTCAATAAAACGTGTCCAAAGGATCTGTTTCCTTTGCCACGAATAGACCAAATAGTCGATTCCACCTCGGGGTGCGAAACCCTCTGCTTCCTTGACGCATACTCTGGCTACCATCAAATCATGATGAAAGAGTCCGACCAGCTCACGACATCTTTTATCACCCCCTTCGGATCGTTTTGCTACGTTTCAATGCCATTCGGTCTAAAGAATGCTGGGGCAACGTACCAGCGTTGTATGCTCAATTGCTTCGGAGACCTCATCGGGCGAACCGTTGAGGCCTATGTCGATGACATCGTAGTCAAAACCAAACGAGCTAACCACCTTGTCGCTGACCTTGAGCAAACCTTTGCGAAACTCCAGGCAAATGGCATCAAACTCAATCCCGAAAAATGTGTTTTTGGGGTCCCAAGGGGCATGCTGCTCGGCTTCATCGTCTCCGAGCGTGGCATCAAAGCCAACCCGGAGAAGATATCAGCCATCACAAGGATGGGCCCGATCCAAAACACAAAGGGGGTTTAGCAGATCACAGGGTGCCTCGCCGCCCTCAGCCGATTCATTTCGCACCTCGGCGAATGAGGACTCCCCCTTTATCAACTCCTAAAGAAAGCTGACCGCTTCGAGTGGACGACCGAGGCTCAGGAGGCGCTTGACATGGTTAAGCGATTTCTAACTAAACCACCGGTCTTAGTTCCTCCATGCAACGGAGAATCCCTCCTACTGTATATATCGGCCACCACCCAAGTGGTCAGCTCCGCCTTAGTAGTAGAGCGAGAGGAAGAGGGGCATGCCTTCAAGGTGCAGCGCCCTGTGTATTTCATTAGCGAGGTGTTATCCGACTCCAAAACCCGCTACTCCCAAATCCATAAACTCCTCTACACCATCCTCATCACCAAAAGGAAGCTACGCCACTACTTTGAGTCACACCCCATGACAGTAGTGACGTCGTTCCCCCTCGGCGAGGTTGTCCGTAGCCATGATGCTACGGGAAGAACCACAAAGTGGGCACTCGAGCTGATGGATCAGGGCATTTCCTATGCTCCCCGAACAGCAATCAAATCTCAGGTACTAGCTGACTTCATCGCGGAGTGGACCGAGGTCCAGATGCCACCAGCGGCCGTCGATCAAGAGTACTGGATAATGTACTTCGATGGATCGTTGATGAAGAAGGGCGCCGGTGCAGGACTAGTCTTTGTATCTCCCCTCGGGGTCCACATGAGGTACATGGTTCGGCTCCATTTCCCCTCATCAAACAATACTGCAGAATACGAAGCGCTCATAAATGGCCTATGAATCACCATCGAGCTGGGCATCCGACGCCTCGACGTCAGGGGTGACTCTCAGCTGGTCGTCAACCAGGTTATGAAAGAGTCTTGCTGCCACGATGCCAAGATGGAGGCATACTGTCAAGAAGTCCGACAGCTGGAGGACAAATTCGACGGCCTCGAACTCAATCACATCCCCAGGCGCCTCAACGAAGCAGCCGACATGCTCGCAAAAGCAGCATCCGACCGAGAGCCAGTCCCAACTAGTGTCTTTGCCAGTGACCAACACAAACCCTCGATATGCTATGCGGGGTCGGAACAAGCCAACGATGGCCCTTCTAGTCTGACCCTAGGGGCCGATTCGCCAACTGCTTCGCCCGACCTCGAGGTCATGGAGCTTGAAGAGGACCCAGCAGTGGAGTCCGACCCTCCTGATGACTAGAGAACGCTTTACCTCGACTACCTCCTCCACGACACACTACCGGCAGACAAGACGAAAGCCCGATGGCTCGCACGACGCGCCAAGTCCTTCGTTCTTGTAGAAGGCGAACTCTACAAACGGAGTCATAGCAGGATTTTGCAACTCTGTATCCCTGGCGAACAGGGAAAACTCCTGCTGAGCGACATCCACGGTGGAGTCTGCGGTCATCATGCCGCACCAAGAACATTAGTTGGGAATGCATTCCGACAAGGTTTCTACTGGCCCACCACAGTAGCCGATGCCGAGCAAATTGTACGCACCTGCGAAGGGTGCCGGTACTACGCTCGGCAAACACACCTCCCGGCCTAGGCTCTCTAGATGATCCCCATCACGTGGCCCTTCGCGGTCTGGGGGCTCGACCTGGTTGGGCCGCTCAAAAAGGTGCTCGGGGGCTTTACCCACCTGCTTGTCACCATAGACAAGTTTACAAAATGGATTGAAGCTCGACCAATATCCACGATCAAATCCGAGCAAGCCGTGCTGTTCTTCCTCGACATCATCCATCGCTTTGGAGTACCGAACTCCATCATCACAGACAACGGCACGTAGTTCACCGGTAGGAAATTCGTTCGATTCTGTGATGAACAACACATCCGGATCAATTGGGCAGCCGTCGCACACCCCGAACGAACAGGCAGGTCGAGTGCGCAAACGACATGCTCCTTCAGGGCCTCAAACCCAGAATTTTCAACCGATTGAACAAATTCGGCGCACGCTGGCTAGCTGAGCTCTCGGTCGTGCTCTGGAGCCTAAGGACAACTCCTAGCCAGGCCACCGGCTACATGCCTTTTTTCATGGTCTATGGTTCCGAGGCCGTTCTCCCAATGGACCTCGACTATGGAGCACCAAGAATCAGAGCATACGACGAACAGGGGGCCGAAGCATCTCACCAAGATGCCATGGACCAGCTAGATCAAGCTCGCGACATCGCCCTCCTCCGTTCGGCTAAGTACCAGAAGGCGTTGCGACGGTACCACAGCCACCGGGTGTGGGGTCGAGCCTTCAACGTCGGAGACCTCATCCTCCGTCTTGTGCAGAGCAACAAGGACCGCCACAAACTCTCCCCGCCCTAGGAAGGGCCCTACGTCATCGCGGAAGTACTTTGGCCAGGCGCCTACCAGTTGAAAACCATCAACGGCGAGGTCTTCACCAACGCCTGGAACATCGAGCAGCTACATCGTTTCTATCCTTAAAATAAGCTTACACTCTTCCTTATCAGATTTTGTCATAACAAAACCCCGATCCTTAGTGACTTCCGACCCCTACAAATTGTGAGGGGTCAGACCTCACTCGGGGGCTGGCATGTGATCGTAACATATGACATATGTAATACAAGTATTACGCTTGCAAAAAAACCTCTTGTGTTATATTTACAAGCATTCTCTAAGTTTTCCATTCGCCTCATAAACGAGTCCCAAGGGCTAAGATTTTGGGAACCAATTCTGAATACAACTGGTAGGACTGCGAGACACCCACGCCCCAGCGGCTGCAACCTCTTTGCTCACCAGTTCAATCAGAATTAGTTCACCCACGTTCCTAGCTTCTTATGACTTAGACCATGAGAAGGGTCGGAAAGCACTAAAATCATTCCTACAGAAAGGAGAAAGATAAAAAATTGCTTGCCATAAGCAAAGGATGTAATTTTGTTCATTTTTTTGCAACAAATTCGTCACTTACAAAGCGATTTCATTACAAAAAGGAACAATATACTTATAAATTCAGAGGACTGTTTACTCAGGGGCTTCCCCACAAAGTTATTTCATTATAGTCTCTGCTTAGCTCTACTACAAGTACTACTGCGGTCGTTGTGCCACGCTCTCCATCGGCGACGCCTGGGGCATGTACACGGGCCAGCTCGTCTACTGCGGTCGCCGTGCCACGCTCTCCATCAGCGACGCCCGGGGCATGTACATGGGCCAGCTCGTCTACTGCGGTCGCCGCGCCACGCTCACCATCGGCGACGCCCAGGGCGTGTACACGGGCTAGCTTGTCCACTGCGATCGCCATGCCACACTCTCCATCAACGACATCCCAATATCCCACCGCTTCGCTGGATCCTCGAAGGCGCCACCATCTGCAACGCCTCCGCCGAAGCGTCTGGGGACTACGCCATCGTCGTCAGCCGCAACCCCGACAGCGACGCCTCCGCCGGAGCGTCCGGGGATTACGCCATCGTCGTCAGCCGCAACCTCGACAGCGATGCCACCACCAGGGTGTCCGAGGACTACGCCATCATCCCCAGCCACAACCCTAACAACGGTGTATGGGCAGGAAACGCCTCCCGCCAAAGGAGGAGCACAGCGGACGACGGCGCAGTCGATGACGTACGACGCCCACCGGCACCTCTTCTCCTTCGGTAGCAGCGACTCCTCAGCAAGGGCGGCACGCACCATCTCATCTACGTTGGATAACCTCCGGCTCGACATCATGCTCCAGATTCACGAGTGAATCGGTAAGTTTTCTCTCTCTTTGGCATTACTCTTCCTCACTCAGGAACCGCCGCGACGCACGAACGCATTCAGGGGAAAGGAAGAAGAAGGAGAGATAGCGGCTCGGAGGCAGAAGATGAGGTGGGATGAGAACTCCCCTCCCCCTCCCTATTTAAAGAAGAGCCACTGCAGCTAAGGAAAGGCGAAAGGTTGGACGAAAAACCCTCTCCCTTCTCCTCTTTAAATACAAAATCAATGCTGATTGATACCTGAGGGGACGCGCGGAAACTGACGGGACGTGCCCCGGTCGACGAGGCGTCCTCCCCGGTCAAACTGAACACTGCCTGGGTATGGCCCGCCACTGACCCGCTCTGACCGCGGCAATTAAGGCGCCCACATAGGCAGACAACCCTTCGCCTCCCCATGCAGGACTACGGGACAATCCGACGTCACGACCTTTTTGGATCTCCTAGGCCGGCCATTCATCCTAGAAGAGACGACGAACGAACGTCCAAAGAAAGATAAGCATCTCAGCTTTCTTACTTTATGCGTTAAAATTCATTCTCGAGCTTCCGACCCCGTCAAACGGCGGGAACACGAACATCACTCGGGGGCTGCCGAGGATGTCTACCAGTCTAGACATCCTCCCCACCTGACCCCCTCCGTACACTTGAAACTAAGGATGTGAAATACGGGCATAAAACTTTGAGTAAAAACTAGACGAACTAGCAGATCCTACGCCTCGATAGCTACGGAGTTTCTGTTCACCAGAAAAACTATGCTCAACGCCCTTCGCATCTCCGGCTTCAACGTCTACCTTCTCAAGAAGGGTCCGGAGGGATCCAACTACAGAGTCTCTCCCAAAGGAGAAGCTGTTAGGCTGCCCAAGTTAATTAAACGGCTTAGATCGCCACCGAGATACAAAAAACAAAGAATAGCAATTCTTATGCAGGTTACTCCGACCTCATCGCGAACATCAGGGTCCGAACCCCGCACGGACACATTTGGTAGCAGCTTTTTCATCACTCATACCGCCATGGTAACGTTACTGACCCCGCCTTCATTTCGATTATATTATACATATGCAAAACATCACAACGCTTCGTGTTGCATCACGAAACAGCCGTAGCCTCATTCGATATAGGCGTCCACAGGCCGAGGTTCGAAGGTCGGTCCGCGAAGGGCTCGAGGCCGCCTCATGCCAAACAGAGCCAGGGAGAAATAACCAAGACAAGCCCAGCAGCCCTGTCCGACTCCGCTTAGAAGCGGATAGGGACGTCTCGACCTTTTCTCGTTCGATTCTAACCCCGAGCCAAACCTACAGAATCTCCATCGAGGAGAGGCAATCGGGCCGCCGGAGCCTATCGAACGGCTCGGGCATCTGCCGGGAGGCGGGTTAAGAAGTTGTGGAGTGCCACCAGAGGGCTCTGCCGACCCCATCAGCAAATGATGGACCCAGATTCCACATGAACGTACCCGTTAGTGAGCTCGTTGAGCGCGATACTCGAGCCATCGAGGCAAGTGTCGTTCACTCAGCCCCTCCGATTGCAAAAACCGAGGACAGGGTAACACGCAAATAACGGCCGACCCCTATCAGACCCTAACAAGGCTCAGGGGCTCGAGCCAATCAATATAGGGACACAGGTTCGAAGGCCCCCACCTTGTCGAGCCCATAGAATCCCCAGTTGGGGATTTCTGTTGGAAGACAGGGCGGGGAATATTGCGATGTCATCCATGGGCTTCGTCGACCCTGTCACCAAGCCACAGTTCCGATCTCTAGTAACCCCTGACCCCAGCAAATGCAGGGGGTCGGACCTTACTCGGGGGCTGGTTAAGGTACGGCTACCTCCTTTCTTTCTTTCGAAACAATCTCCTCACATCATGACCAGCGGCATAATTCAGGGGAACAGATTGTTAAGATCGCAAAAATCAAACAAAACGAAATTACGACGCAAAATCATGAAACCGCGTCCAGACTCGAAAAATACCGACACTTGTCCACATATTACATATAAGTTGTTCTCAAAATTGTTCGACTAATTACTCCCGCGGAGGGAGAACCATCTCTTTCAGATTGTCTGCCAGGTTTTTCGCAAGGGGAGCAACCATCTCCTCCATTTCCTCCAGCTCTTCATCCTCATAGGTGGACGGGAAGCCATCGCTCATCACCTTCAGGTTGATTTCCTTCTCATAATGAGCATGGGCGACGGTGAAGGCCTGGGTGATCCCGGTGTGAAAGGCACTCTCCTCAAGCTGGCCCACCCGAGCCGTGATACCTACGACACGAGCCACGAGCGGGCTGGTCTCCCACCAGCTCCATCACATTCAGGGGCATTAAGGACCACCCCGACCGCAGCTTGCAGAAGATCGTGCTCATCGCTCTCAACCTGAAGGGCCCTTCTGTGCATGGGTAGCCTCTTTTTTCCAGCTTGACGGAGACATTTTCAGCGCTCAACCTTCAGTTCACCGCGTCACCGAGCTCCGCCCGGAGAGAGCGGACCACCTCGATGTCCTCATCCACCTTCTGCTGGAGGGCCGTGGCCCTACTCTCGGCCTTCCGCCGGAGGTCCCGCTCCATCTCCAGCTCCTTCAGGACTTCCGCTGGCCTTCTCATTAGCCGCGGCATCCTCTTGCAGCAGCTCGTCTC
The DNA here is from genome assembly GCF_019320115.1 of Miscanthus floridulus. Lineage (NCBI taxonomy): Eukaryota > Viridiplantae > Streptophyta > Magnoliopsida > Poales > Poaceae > Miscanthus > Miscanthus floridulus. The sequence continues at coordinate 8,871,859 of NC_089588.1, read as the reverse complement.
GCTCCTTTGGAGCTTGGTGATCTCCTCCCCGTCCATCTTGGACTCGCCGACAAATCCTCGAACATCCCAGGGGCCTCCTCCGCGTCTTGACGTGCCTGGCCTCTAGCTCCTGGGCGGTAGAAGCTATGCGGCCATGTCTGCTCACAGTCGGGCCTC